>NC_056560.1:39358-161800 GCF_013358625.1 Macadamia integrifolia | reverse complement strand
TAACAGTATTCACGCACTTAAAAATAAGTTTGACTGAAGCATAACTTTGTCATTGCAACTCAGATTTAAGTAATCTTAGACTTGTTAGAAAGCTGGTTTTATGTTATAACTAATACAAAAAGTCTCATGTAAAAATAAAATCATTTGATCAGTCAAACTTATTATAGAATAAGAGCATTTCTCTAAATGTTGATTTTTTATAACTTAATATGACTTAATGTTAATTTTTTATGATTTGATGTGGCTTAGTCTTGATTTTTTATGATACAAGGTATATATAACTTACTAAATAATGTTAGAAAATAGGAAAAATAAAAAATAACACTTGTTCGCCTAAGCGCTTAGACAACCCTCCACTGCCTTGGTTCGCCTTGGCGCCGTGGCAACTATGGATGCAGCCCATCTAAGGGCTTGGATTGGTCAACAATCCTTGATTGCTGCTGGCACACCAGTCTGAATCAAACGGCTTAGAGTAAGCCTGCTTTTTGAGATCTCAATCCAAGGGTTGTGGTCAGCCTTGCTTTATGGTACTTTGCAGGAGTAGCAAAAGAAGCCCAAAGGTTCCATTTGAGCTCCTCCGATTGGCCGAAGTTTTGTAACTTTCTCCACACAACTCGGATTGAGCTGATTGAAAAGGCAATTTTCTTATTTTTTTTGTGCTCTACCTCCCTGCATAAAGAGAAGAGAGAGTGGTGTGAAGAAAAGTGACGAAAAATAGAGGAAATAGTTCCCTCACATGCTTGAATGCATTGAATGGTTTTTTTTTTTCTTTTAGTGAGCCTTGAATGCTCCATTAAAGGTGTTGAGGGTGGTGGTTGCAAGTGAATGAACATATATTGAAGACCAAACAAGAAAATGAAGGAAAAAAGTGAAAGAGAATAATTGGTGATCCCACCGCATGGCTATGCACACTTGAAAGCTCAAGTTCTCCAATGAAAGCGAAATTGATAGTTCCAGTGAGCAAGAATCATTTGAAGGATAACTCAGGTACATCTCAGAGTACCAAAGCATTTCAGACATGGGATTGTAAACTCTCATCCTTGTATTTATTTCAGTATTTTGAGTACTTGTATGTATGCTTAGTATAGAAAAAAAAGTTTGTAGACCTTATACTAGCCTGTGCTTGATTGTTGGCATAGTTGTCAAGGCGTCGCCACGGCGATTAGGCGTCCCGGCGTTTTGGAGAGTGTAAATTGATGGGCCGATTTGTATCAGTCTCATTAATCGACCGCCAAGGGTCGTATGGCGTAGCCAAATCGTCCCTGGCGACGATCGACGATTTATTACGCTTTGTAAATAAATACAAATTTCACTATCAATGTAGGTAAATCTACTTTTTGACTAATGATTGCAGTCCAATGGCAAAATGCAAATGCAATATTACATCCAAATTTACTTGGTACCAGCAGAGCCCTATAGTCTGTCTTTCATATGGAAAGGAAGAAAAAGAGAAAAAAAAGAGGTGAAGAAGAGGAATCGAACAAACCAGAGGCAAGGAAGAGGAAGAAGAAGATTAGAAGTACAGAAGAAGAGAAGACTAGCAGAGACTGAATAGTAGCAGAAAAAGGAAAAAAATAAAATAAAAAAAGAGGTGAAGAAGGGTCGAACAAACCAGAGGCAAGGAAGAGGAAGAGGAAGAATAGAAGAACTGAAGAAGAGTAGTTCATACCTTTCTTCGCCGGAGCATGGGAGCAGCAATCGGTGGAGGATAACTCTTCAGTCTTTAGAACTCTTCGCCTCTTCGGTCTTCACCTCCAGCAGTCCAGCAGCAGCAAGTTAGGGACTTGGGGTTGAAATCTTGACTCTTTTTCGAACCGTTGAAGTGTTGAAGAGAGTCGTGAGTCGCGACTTAGTCTACTAGGGATTTAGGGTCTTAAGTTACAAATAATATTAATTTACAAATTAGTATTAGGGACTTAGTCACCTATTAGGGATTTAATAATTTGTTTTTATCCCATGTAGCATTAATTTTTGGACTTCAATTACACCTGCCAATAATATTGTTAGAAAGAGAATCAATATTAGTAATTAACAATAATAACTTAAAAAAAAAAAAACCTTAATGGTGACCGATTAATTTACAAAACATAATAAATCATCGCCAGGGACGATTTGGCGACGCCATACACCCTTTGCGGTCGTAAATCGGCCCATCGATTTACACTCTCCAAAATGCAGGGGTGCCTAATCGCCGCCATGGCGATGCTTTGACAACTATTGCGTGAGTAGGAATTAGTGGAGGAGTTTCCATATTTCTTTGGATCCAATTACTATTTGCATGGAGGTGATCTTTAGGGGGTTATTTGCAGATATTATGGGGCCACGTCCAGCTGGATGAGATAAGTTTGAAGACTAGGCAATGGCTGAATCCTGGAATCGATTTGGTTATTTTATTTACTTTTTAAAATTTGTTTCTTTCCTATTTTCTTGTAAGAGGTAATAACTAGTTTCCAATCAAGGATGGGGTTTTATTTTGATTTGGATTTGTAATAGGAAGGTTTTAGTTCAGTCAATTTGATTGTAATTGAATATCAATTCTATAAATAAAGGACAAGGCTGATCTACTGCCCACGATTTGATTTAAAAAAAGATGTTATGTTGGTTTCGAGTTTCGACTAGTGGCTATGTGATGCAGTTAGAGTTAGAATATGAGAATGAGGGAAGAACAATGAGATGAGGGATGAGGAAGAAGACGGAGAAGTAGAAGGGGGAGAAGAAGAAGAGAATCGATTGTATGGTGGAATAATGTGTTGTGAGTAAAATCTCACTAACACCAATATATTACCTTCACTAATATATTTACAAGATATTACACATACCTCCCTAAGGAGGAAAAGGAAAATAAAACATAATATAACAAATCATTAAACTACCCTTAGTGAAACATAACTAATATCTCTAACAGTCCCCCTTACAGCTGGAGAATAAATATCACGCATTCCCAGCTTGGACAAAAGAGAACTGAACTGATGATGAAGAAGATCCTTTGTGAAGATGTCAGTCAACTGATCTCCAGTCCTCACAAAAGGTGTGCATATATAGCCAGTGTCAATCTTCTCTTTAATAAAGTGTTTGTCCACCTCTATGTGCTTTGTCTTGTCATGTTGCACAGGGTTGTGGGCTATACTTATGGCAACCTTGTTATCACATTAAAGCCTTATAGGTGCCTTAGTATCAAATCTCAACTCTTGGACCAGCCTTCTCAACCAGAGAAGCTCAGACACTCCGAGCCCCCACAGGTTGTTTCTTGCTCCACCACGTAACTAGGTTTCCACCTACAAATGTACAATAGCCTGAGGTAGATCTCCTATCAGAAACTGAGCTAGCCCAATTTGCATCAGTGTAGCCTTCTATCGTCATATGGTTATGCTTGGCAAAAAGTAGTTATTTTCCTGGAGAGGACTTCAAATACCGGAGAATGCGGTAAACCGCATCCAAGTTCCCACTCTTGGGAGCATTTATAAACTGACTCACTACCCCAACTGCATAAGTAATGTATGGACGTGTCAATGATAGATAGATAAGCTTCCCAACCAACCTTTGATGTTTCCCTGCATCAACAAGAGAAGAGCCAGCATCTTCCCCCCAGCTTATGATTCTGCTCAATAGGAGAACTTGCAGGTTTATAGCTTAACGTTCCTGTTTCTTTTAATAGGTCTAGAATAAACTTCCTTTGGCACATATTTATGCCCTTCTTGGATCTAGACACTTCAATCCCTAGGAAGTATTTTAAGAGTCTTAGATCCTTAATCTCAAATTATTGGGCTAAGTAGTTCTTTAGATTGGCTATCTCAACTCTGTCATCTCCAGTTACCACAAATGTCATCAACATAGGCAATCAGAGCTGTAATAGTGCTATTACCATGCTTAGTGAATAAAGTGTGGTCAGCCTGACTTTGGGAATAACCATTCTTCAGAATGGCTTGTCGGAACCTTTCAAACCAAGCCTTTGGAGATTGTTTAAGGCTATATAGAGCCTTCTTGAGAAGGCACACCTTTTCTGCAATTGAAAGGAACTTGAAGCCAGGAGGGGTTTGCATATACACCTCTTCTAAGTCGCCATGTAGAAAGGCATTCTTCACATCCAAATGATACAATGGCCAATCCTTATTCGTTGCTAGAGATAGAAGGACCCGTATGGTGTTGTGCTTAGCCACAGGAGCAAATGTCTCTTGATAGTCAATCCCATACACTTGGATGTATCATTTTGCCACCAGCCTTGCTTTGTATCTCTCCATAGTACCATTTGACCGGTACTTGATTGTGTAGACCCACCTGCATCCAACTGAAGTTCTCCCCCTTTCTAGGGCCATCATTTCTTCAGTCATGGCTTGCTTCCACTTAGGGTCAGACATAGCTTCAGAAACATGATTGGGAATAGAAGCAGATGAAAGAGCAATAGTAAATGCAACACTTGTAGGGGAGAGAGAGTCATAGGAAACAAACTGGGCTATAGGATTAGTACAAACTCTCTTTCCCTTCCTAATAGCAATAGGAAGATCTAACTTTGATGAGGAAGGAAGGAAATAACCTGACTGAGAAGGGTGGTCTCAGGAGTTGGATTCAAAGAGGACTCTTGGCAGGTCTTCTTGTTCCTCCTTATATACACAATGGTCGTCTTTTCATTACCTGAACCTGAACCACCTTTGGAATGCTCATCAACATCAGTAATATCGCCCCTCTTTGTGTCTCCAATGTCAAGCATAAAAAGAGAGGTAGGCAATGGAGAAAGAAAAGGAATCTCATCAGTAGCCTTTTCAACCCATTATGCTCCCCCTGAAAAGGATACTGAGAAGAGGCAAAAAAAGGTGTAGACTCAAGGAAGGTGACATTTTTAGAGAGAAGCCTTTGTCTGAAAGAAGGATGATAGCACTTGTATCCCTTGGTAGTGGAAGAGTAGCCAAGGAAGATATAGTTAAGTGCCTTGGGGTCTAGTTTAGTTCAAAAAGACTTATTAACATAGACATAACAGATACACCCAAACACTTTGGGGGGAAGAGGGAGAAGAAGACTGACGTGACAAAATGTCCAAGGGAGTTTTGAAGCCAAGGAGTTGTGTTGGCATACAGTTGATTAAATAAGCAGCAGTAAGGAGAGCATCAGACCAAAAAGTTTTAGGAACATGCATGCCAAAGAGAAGACTCCTACTGACTTCCAACAAATGACGGTTTTTCCTCTCAGCTACCCCATTTTGTTGGAGTGTATCAACACAAGCTAGCTGATGGATAATGCCATGGTCAATAAAAAAGTCTTGAAGACCACCATACATATACTCCCCCCTTTGTCAGAACGAATAATTTTAATTTCGGTGTCAAATTGTGTACATACCATATGATAAAAATTTTTAAAGGCATCATACACATCACTATTGTGTTTCATCAGAACAGTCCAAGTAACACAGGAAAAATCATTAACAAAAGAAACAGAGTAACGAAAATCAAGTAAAGTAGTAGTAGAAGGCCCCCAAACATCAGAGTGCACATTGTGAAAAGGAACAATAGATCTATTACCATGATAAGGATAAGACGAACGACAATGTTTAGCAAAAATACATGGTTCACAATGAAAGACATGAGAGTTAGGAAAAGAAGTAAATAAATGAGGTAATTGTTTCCTCATAACAATAATAGATGGACATCCTAAACGTTGGTGCCACAACATCACAGAATCCACAGAACTACTATCAGTCCGTCCACACACATAAGACTGAGCTGTAGCCAAAATAGGTGATTGAGGTTCAAGTAGGTAGAGTCCTTTCTCTTCACGCCCATTACTAATAATCCTCTTCGTTACCAAATCCTAAAAGAGAAAATGAGAAGGAAAAAAAGTGACAACAGTTTAAGGATTTTGTCAATGACTCATAGATAAGAGATTATGGGTAAGGTCAGGAATGTGAAGAACAGAATCAAGTGAAATGGACGAAGTAATAGGAATGCTACTTTTACCAAAAATGGAGGAAAGGGAGCCATCGGTAACCCTGATCTTATCTCTACCGGAACAAATAGAGTACGTATCATAATAATGGGAGTACTAGTTATATGGTCCGTAGCACCAAAATCAATAATCCAAGATGGTTGTGGAGGGGGTAGATAAGGAAACCTGCAAGGCGGAAGTTGAGGAATATGTCACTGTAAAGGAAGAAGATGATGAGCCTCCCAGTTGGGACATGACCTTGCGGAATGCTGCAATTTCCTTTCGAGTAAGGGAACTGTGCTCTGACTGTGGGCTAGGAATAGACCCTGTAGTAGTATGCTCGGCCTCAACACTGTGGGCTCTAGCTCCCCCACTACATCCACCACGAGCACCACTAGTACCACCATGCATGCCAGGAGGTCGACCATGAAGCACACATCTATCTTTGGTGTGCCCAGACTTCCCATAATGATCACCGCGTCTGTCATCCCCACGAGGTGGGCCTTGGCCTCTACAATCCTTCTGAGAGCTAGTAGTAAGAGTTGACCGCTCAAGGGGAGGAGCATGTGCCACTGCCACCTGCCTGGTCTCCTCACTCTGCAAATAGCTGCACACTTCATCAAGGGATGGAAGTGTAGACTGGCCCAATATTTGTATTCGGATTGGCTTATACTCGGTATTCAACCCACTAAGCGAAATACAAACTCTCTCTTTCTCAAGTGTTCGGTAAATCTTAGCTTCATCCTCAGGATTGGACAGTTGGAGGTCTCTATAGTGATCATACTCCTCCCAGAGACTAATGATAGTGTTGTAGTACTCAGAAATAGTTTTCTCCCCTTGCTTCATGGCAATAACCTTCTGAAGTAATTGATAAACTTTGGCCGAGTCACCCACACGGTCAATGGTTTTAGTAACACTACCCCAAATATCCTTGGCAGTTTCTTTCCTCATAAACCTTCTTCTAATCTCAGGTTTCATGGAAAAAATCAGCCATGTCATAACAGTGGAGTTTTCAGTCTCCCATTTGAGATATGTGGTAGGAGCCTTAATGGTACCTGTTACATACCTTAGCTTTCCCCTACTCCGCAAGGAAAGCTTCACAGAATGAGCCCAATCCGAATAAGTGGTGTTGTCCTACTTACCAATAGAGATCTGAATATGTGGGTTATAAAAAACTATAGGAGTAGGAGGAGCACTACTCGATGCACTGGCTGAAACATCACCAAAGAGGGCTCCAAGTCCACTATCTTCAGATATGATGTGGATGAGGAGTTCCAAACACAATGGGGAGTACACACTCTACCCAAAAAACCTTCCCAGATACTCGAAGGTAAATCCCACAAAGGGTAAAAACACTATGCCAAAAGGAAACCAGATCAAGGCATGCTTTTAGGATAAGCAAGATATGTCATAACACTCCTTAAGACCCAAAAAATACATCTCACAATCCAGCATAGCATAAATCAACCATAAATAGATTTTGGAAGCCAACAAGGACCACAAAACAGAGGAGAGGGAACCTGAAATCAGGGAGAAGATGAGGTTGTGAAGTCACACCTCTCTTCCCTTAGGACCGACAGCCTAGGGTCCTTGTAGAGGGGCCTTGGGCGATCCAAAAGAGATAGACACCATCCCAAACGATGGCAGGATGAGAGAGAAAGAGGGTTCTCAAAGGGAACCTGGCGGTAGTCATTGGCGCCCAGAAATTTTTTAAAACAAATCCTCAACAGCTTCTAAAAAACTCCTCAAGGTTTGCTTTGACCTTCTTTCAAGCTCATCTCATAGATTCTTCATGTATTTTCACATAATGATCTCTTCCTTAGAACCCCTTTGTAACCTATGGTTCCAAAGAGAGAAAAATAGGAGGAACTTGTAATCCGACTCTGAAACCAAGATGTTGTGATCTAATACCAAGTTAAAATATGAGAATGAGGGAAGAACAATGAGATGAGGGATGAGGAAGAAGATGGAGAAGTAGAAGAGGGAGAAGTAAGAGAAATGATTGTATGGTGGAATAATGTGTTGAGTAAAATCTCACTAACACCAATATATTACCTTCACTAATATATTTACAAGATATTACACATACCTCCCCAAGGAGGAAAAGGAAAATAAAACATAACATAACAAATCACTAAACTACCCTTAGTGAAACATATAATATCTCTAACAGTTAGGTGAGAAGCCTTGAGAGGGTGAGATGCCCATGGGTGAGAGACCCTAGATTAAGAGATTCTACACTATCCCTTATCCCCTCTTCTTCTTTGTATTTCTTATTTTCCTTTATTTCTTACTGTTGCGGTGAGAAATTATCCTAGGCTGCTCTCGGAACTTGTACAGAGGAATAAACACAAGAGAATGAGCACCAGGCTGATCCCGTGGGAGACTCTCCGGTGCCTAAGTCAGATCTCTTTGCAAACAGAAATTCAAGTTTAAAGTTTAAACAATACATAAAATCCAAACTGTCAAACACAAATAACTTGATCATAATCATCCAACAAATCAGCAGTTGGTAGATTCTCTTGTTGTCCACTAGAAGCATTTGCATTTTCACCATAGTTATCTATGACGTCCTCGTCAGCATTCACATCTTCCTTTTCCTCTTCGTCCTCTTCTTCCAAATCTTCTTCTCCATCTAATCTTGATGACTCCTCAACGGCCCTCCCTCTACCATAGCGTGTGTAGCACACATTGCCTCTAGAGGTTGATGCTTGAGTTCTCTTGGGTCGATTGGGGCCCTCCATTGTTGCCCCCATTGCTCTATCAACAACCTCCCATGTGAGATCAGCATCGGGATGGACTACATCATCCACTGCCTGGCTAATCATCCACTTACTACTCCAATCTAGTTCATCAAACACAAGTGGATCATAATTTCTATTCTCAAGACGCCTCTGTTGAAACCTTTCTTCTAGGTGGTGATTGTATTGAACATAGACTAGATCATTTAAACGTTGATGTTCTAGCCTATTCCTCTTCTTAGTATGAATATGAATTCATAAACAATAAAGAACAACAAACAAAGTCATGAATTCCAAAAATAAAAAGTCAAAAATATGAAAGAGATGTAATACCTAACTACTTACAAACTCAAATGTGCTCCAGCTGTGCTCACAACCAGAAGAGGAGCAACAAAGCCCTAGAATACGTCGTGCAACCTTTGAAAGCTCAAAGGCATGACCTCCAAATGAATTCCTCCAAGTAACTATAATAAATAAATAAATATATATATATATATTCTATAAAAAGATAGATTAATATTTAATACATCATACAATGTAGCTATTAGGTACAAACAAAACAACTAAACAATATACTTAATTACTTACTATGACTTATGGTTGCCCGTTATTTAATCGCCATATCTGAGGCAAAAGAACTTCGAGTATATCTATACAAACCAGCTTGAGTATTTATCTTGTGTTGTAAAGATGGTTCATGTATTAGTCTTTCAATGACTTCATTAAATGCAAACTATAGAGTCTGGATAATTTGGTAGTCACCATCATCACCTTCCTTATAACAAAAAAATTTGCCATAATTAAGAAATAGTGCTGCATCATACAAAGGACGCCCCATCTGAACCTCCCAACGCTTGTTAACAATATTTAACACTTTCTTGTATTGCTTTTTTCTATCCCCAATTTTTTTTTTCTTTTTTGCTTCCTCCATGGAAAAATGAACCTCAGGCATAGAAGGCCTCTCATCACCATCCACAATCCTTAATACAGTAAGACGTGGGCCTTGAAGCTCTTAGACAATTTTCCAAACCATTCCCAAATGCTATAGCAAACATCGTATCAACCACTTTTTTCCCAACTTCTATCTTTTCCAAATTAGAACCAGTCCATGCATAAAAAATAAACAAATGCCTCAAGTCATCTTTATGTTTTAACAAGCTTTGAAGTGTTAGAAATGCTATTGCAAATCTAGTAGCTACTGTCCTCACAAGATCCCTCCCATTTGTTTTAACTCTCATTGCATCAAGAAGGCGTGTGTGCCTGTAGATGAAGTTGGTTAGTTTTTTTGCCTTACTTATTGATACGCTCAAGTTAGTCATCCTATGAGACAATGGCACGTGGCATCCCAGGAAGGGACACGTGGCACCCAGCCGAGGGATATCCACCACGGCCGGGACTTTGGAGTCCCCCTCAACGGAGAGAGGCACGCGAAGGACTCCAACGACGTAAGGAGGAGGAGATTCCCTAATAGGGAAGAATCCCCACAAGTTAGGAAGACGTATCCCAGTAGGACTCGGAAAGGGGGTAATCCTATAAGAAGGAACCTTAAAAGACAGAGGGGGTAAGTCGATACACTCACACCATTACTCCTGTGAAAAACTGTTCTGTCGGTCTCTAACTTGGACGTTAGAGGACTACTCCCGGAGACACCTCCGGGCCTCTGCTTTTTGTGCTTGTGCATGATCGACGCTCAGCCTCATAAATTTTCGACAGTAACAGATTGGCGCCTTCTATGGGAATGACAGAGTAATGGTGGGGAAAACCTATAATCGTAAGAAGACAAGAGCAGCACCGAGTATGAATATGAATGAGGGGGAACCTTAAGAATCTCTCCCCCCCTTGGCGGACATCGGTGAAGAATGGGGAAACAATGATTAGGAAGGGTCCGCGAGGGACCAACGCTCGATTGGACATTCGGTGCGTAGATATAGTAATCCTCCACCCCCTCCTAGGGTGCAGGATTATGTGACTAGGGAGCAGTTCGACTCCCTTCAGGAGAAATATGACCGAATTGCTGAGATAATGAAGGTCTCCAAGGCCATCTCTCATAAGACTGGTGGGGCAGCGCGAGGCCCCCATGTCCAGCCAGAACGAGTTCAAGACGAGGACCGGAGTAGCTCAGGGTCGATAAGGTCTGGCCGGAATCCTCGAAACTGAGCACCAAGGGAAAGCCCCCACCCAAAGAGGGTGCGGCGCGCCATAGGGGCTAGGCATGAGGAACTGCGCCAAAGAGACGGTCAGGGACATAAAGACTCAGGGTTGAGGCAGATGATCCTAGACCTGAAGGACGAGATCCGGAAGGTAGCAGAAAACCAGACAAGAACTCGCGAGCCAGACCTCACTAATGACACGGCTCTAGCTGATGAGGTCATGAGGGATCTGCTCCCGATCAGTTTTCGTCTGCCCAAATACGACCTATGATGGGTCTGGTGACCCCGTCGATCATCTGGAAGGCTTCAAGGTCGTGATGCAATTCCACTGAGTCTAGGAAAACATCATGTGTCACGCTTTGCCTTTGACGTTCAGAGGAGCGGCAAGGCTATGGTACAACCGCCCTCCTACGAAATCAATTCACAGCTTCAGTGATTTGAGTTACTTCTTCGTGAAAGGATTCTCCAGTAGCCAACCTCTTCAGAAGATCATATTGAATCTGACCAACTTCAAATAGCATGAAGGGGAGTCACTGCAAAACTACATAAAATGCTTCCAGCAGGAGAAGATCACGATCAGAGGTCTGGACCCGAAAGAAGAGTTCACGACCCTATTGGGAGGCGTCAAGGATAAAGAGCTAAAAAGGTCTTTGGCGAAGCATACACCGAGAGTTAAGGGCTTGGTGTGATAAGTACATTCAGATGGAAGAAACCCTCCAGGCTGACGAAGAAGTTGAAGGAAAGGTGGGGAGGAAAAGGACCTTAAGAGGTGATGATAAGCCTCCCGAAGGCAAAAGGCGAATGTCCGAAAGTGATCGAGCACCCAGTCCGCCGAAGAAGTTTGAAAGGTATGCCCCCCTAAACAGGAGACGGACGGACGTGCTAATGCAGATAAAAGACACCCCGGACGCTAGGGCTATGAAGTGGCCGGGGAAGATGGGGCGACATCCCGAGAGGCGCAACATGGACAAATATTGCCACTTCCACAGAGACCACGGCCATGACACCGAAGATTATTGGCACCTAAAGGGGGAACTAGAAGGAATGATCCGAAGAGGATACCTGGGCTGATTTGTAGACCGCAAGAAGGAAGATGCCCAAGATGACAACGACCGCAGGGACAACCGCCAAAGGGACGGCAGAAGCCGCCGTGAAAGAAGAGGGCCAACCCGCAGAGGCAACCAGGAACGGAAAAGGGATCGGACACTCGAGGAAGCTGACCATCGCCCCCAGGATGATTATAAAAGCCCAACCAGGGTCATAGCAACTATCAGTGGAGGCTTGGCCATTGGAGAAAGTTCCATCTCGGCCAGGAAAGCGAAGGCTTATGCGAGAAGCATACATGTGGCCGAATGGTCAAACAAGAAGGCAAAGACGGGGACGGTTATCTCCTTCTTGGATGATGATCTGGAAGGGGTGCAGACGCCACATGACGATGCCCTGGTAGTGCTGATTGCAGAGTAAAAAGGATCTTGGTGGATAATGGTAGCTTAGCTGATATCCTGTTCCTCGAAGCTTTCCAGAAGATGGGCCTAGACAAAGAAAAGTTGAAGAGGGTTAAACACCCGTTGCAAGGGTTCTCAGGCGCCCTGGTCAAAGTAGAGGGGTCGGTCGAGTTGCCAGTAAGGGCCGGCACCGGAGACAGCCAAGTAACAGTCATGATCAACTTCCTGGTAGTGGACATCACCTCGGCGTACAACGCCATACTGGGGAGAGTCGGCTTAAACCTGCTAAAGGCCATCGTCTCCACACCACACCTCAAGATGAAGTTTCCAACCAAGAATGGAGTCGGCGAGTGTCGAGGTGATTAGGAGGCATCCCGAAAGTGCTACGCCACCACCTTATGGGGAAAAGAAAAGATAGGCAAGGCACTCCCGATAGAAGATCTGCGCAATGACACCAGTTATCAGAGGGGGGAACCGGCGGAAGAGCTGGTACAAGTTGACGTCGAAGAAGGGGATAACACGCCAATTCCAAGTTAGGGCCTTAATGCCAAAGCAACAACGAGAAAATCTCATCTCGTTCCTCTGAGACAACTCTGATGTCTTCGCCTGGTCAGCCTCGGATATGCCTGGAATAGCCTGAGAGGTAATAGAGCAAGAGGTAATAGAGCATCGTCTGAGTGTCGACCCGACCAAGAAGCCGATACAACAGAAGAAGAGGACCTTCACCCCCGAGAGGCAACAGAAGATCAAGTTCATCTGTGAAATCCAAAACCCCGAATGGATATCCAAAGTGGTTATGGTCCCGAAGGCAAACGGGAAGTGGATGATTTGCATTGACTTCACGGATCTAAACAAGGCCTGCCCAAAGGACAGCTACCCCCGGCCGAAAATAGACCTTCTCATCGATGCCACTCCAGGACATGAGGCGCTGAGCTTCATGGATGCGTACTCAGGATACAATCAGATTAAGATGAGTGAGGCCGATATCCCAAAGACATCCTTCGTAACCGAGGGGGGACTGTACTGTTATGAAGTAATGCCCTTTGGGCTAAAAATGCAGGGGCCACTTACCAAAGGTTAGTGAACAAGATCTTCAAGGGGATGATCGGCAAGACCATGGAGGTGTACGTGGATGACATGCTTGTGAAAAGGCTGAAGGCAGAACACCATATTCAAGACTTAGAGAAGGCATTCCAAGTACTGAGGGAATACGGCATGAAGCTGATCCCAGTGAAGTGCGCATTCGGAGTAGCATCGGTAAAGTTCCTTGGTTTCATCGTCTCAGAGAGGGGGATCAAAGCCAACCCGATGAAAATACAGGCCATTCGAGATATGAAGTCACTGTAGAATGTGAAGCAAGTCCAGGAGCTGACAGGCAGAGTCGCCGCCCTAGGACGGTTCATGTCTCGGTCGGCTGACAAGTGCCTTCCTTTCTTCAAAGCCTTGAAGGGATCCAAAAAGTTCGAATGGACGGATGAATGCGAGAAGTCCTTCGAATAGCTAAAGGAATACTTAGCAACGCCCCTGCTACTGACGAAGCCAAGCACCGAGGATACCTTGCAGTTATGTCTAGCTGTATCAACAGTGGCGGTAAGTGCGGTACTGATAAAGGAAGAAGGAAGACAACAACAGCCAATATACTAAGTTAGCCGAACCCTTTTGGACGCAGAAACAAGATACAGAAAGATGGAGAAGGTGGCATATGCACTGGTGATAGCGGCAAGAAAGCTGAGGCCCTATTTTCAATCACATGGTATGCGTGCTTACGGACCAACCCCTGAAGAAGATACTGTAGAGGCCGGATACGTCCGGCCGCCTGGTAAACTGGGCGATATAGTTAGGAGGATTTGACATCCAATACAAACCGAGAACTGCGATAAAAGCATAGGCCCTAGCCGACTTCATAGCCTAGATAACGCTCCTAGATGAACCGCAGGAGGTTGTCAAGGCTCGGGCAGGGAAGACTTGGACATTGTATGTGGATGGTGCATCCAACCGAGCTGAAAGCGGCGCAGGAATCATACTAGTCAGCCCCGAAGGATTTAAGATCGAGTACGCCTTATGGTTTAACTTCAGTGCCTCCATCAATGAAGTTGAGTATGAAGTACTGATAGCCGGAATTAATCTGGCGTGGGCTTTGATGGTACAAGAGTTGGTGGTGCACAGTGACTCGCAGCTCATGGTGCGGCAAGTGAATGGAGAGTATGAAGCCAAGGGACAAAGGATGGCTGAATACTTGAAGGCGATGTGAGAGAAAGTGGTAGCCTTCAAGGAGTTCGAGGTAAGGCAGGTGCCGCGGGCGGAGAACGCCAGTGCAGATGCATTGTCGCAATTAGCCACCTCTGGCTTCGCGGACCTCGGACGATGGTGTATTTTTAAGTGTTACCTCAACCAAGCACCGAAAGTGCCCAAGAGGTGTTACCCATTGGTGAGGACGGCCCTAGCTGGATGGATCCCATAATCAAGTACCTGAAGAAAGGAGTGCTACCCGAAGACAGGGATGAGGCGAGGAAGGTACGAATGCGGTCAGCGTGGTTCTTATTAAAGGACGAGACGCTATACAAGATAGGGTTCACCACACCATACATTAAGTGCATGAACCTTGTCGACACCGAATATGCGCTCCGAGAAGTACATAAAGGGATATGTGGCCAACATCTGGGAGCCCAGGCCTTGGCCCACAAAGTACTGAGGCAGGGCCTATGCTGGCTAACCATGAGGAAAGATGTAGAGGAATTCGTCAGGAAATGCATTAAGTGTCAGATGTTCGCCCCCGTCCTAGGCAGCATGCTACTGAGCTTTCCTCCCTGTCTAGCCCGATACCATTTGCCATGTGGGGAATGGACATCCTGGGCCCATTCCCCCTAGCCACGAGGCAAAGAAAGTTTGTTATGGTGGCGATTGACTACTTCAAAAAGTGCGCAGAAGCCGAAGCACTAGCTACGATATCATAAAGGAATATAAGAGACTTCTTTGAGAGGGCGGTGGTCTATCGATTCGGGATCCCCCGGGTGGTGGTAATGGATAATGGAACTTAGTTCGCTAACCCAACTTTTGACTCGCTTTGTGAAGCCCTCGGCATTGACCACAGGAAAATGTCCATCGGTTACCCATCGACCAATGGCCTAACGGAGGTTACCAATCGTACCCTGTTTCAAGGAATAAAGAGAAGGCTAGATGATGCCAAGGGGTTATGGGTAGAAGAGCTACACAACATCCTTTAGTTTTATCACATGACTGAAAGGTCCGCCACTGGAGAAACACCATTCAATTTAACTTACGACATAGAAGCTGTGCCCCCAGTGGAGGTAGGAGCCACGACCCATCGAGTTCAGTACTACGATGAAAAAGAAAACGATAAAGGGCTTCGAGCTAATTTAGACCTCCTAAATGAAGTACGAGAAGCCTCGCAAGAAAGGATCACCGCCTATAAGCGAAAGGTTGCGAGGCATTACAATTCTAAAGTCCGAAGAAACGAGTTCAGAATAGGTGACCTCGTCCTCAGAAGGGAAGAGATATCAGACCCGAAGTATCAAGGAAAGTTGGCTCCAAATTGGGAATGACCTTACAGAGTCACCAGGATAATATGACCAGGGTCCAAGGATTAAAGTATCGGTATCGGTCGCTGTATCGGTCGGTCAAAATTAAGATACGTATCGGAGGGTATCGTATCGTATCGGAGATACACTAAGATACGCTAAAGATACATACATAAATGAATAGGAAACATTTTTTTAAACACTTTTGCATAAAGAATTTGTTAAAAAAAGCTATTGATAACATGTATTATGCATAAACACTAAATTGAGGGTATCGTACTAAGAATTCAAGGTCTGTAGTTGTCCCATAAATGTAAAATCCTTGTTCCCAACCTTGATTTCCACTTTAGTTAGAGAAAAATATGGCTGACAGCAACTTTGGAACAAAAACCCTTCAAAAAATCGTTTTTTTCTGAAAAATTACCCATATTGGCCATTATATGACCGTAGCGCCGATACGTACCGATATATATATATATATCGATACTCACCGATACGTGCTGATATATACCGATACGTATCGATTAATACATACCGAAACGTACATTTTACCTCAATTTTATATTTTTCATAGAGTTGTATCGAGGCATGTCGTATCGTATCGATGTGTATTAGTGGTGTATTGATGCATATCGGTTTGTATTGTAGGATATATATCGATACAAAATGATTTAAAAAATTCAATGTATCGTATCGGTGTGTATCGTATCGGTCGACTAAATTTAAGATACGTATCGGAGGGTATTGTATCGGTATCGGAGATACTTAAAACCATGCCAGGGTCTTATCACCTGGAGACTACCGGGGGGGAGAAAGGGTACCCCGATCATAGAACTCGAAGAACCTGAGGAAATTTTATCAGTAGTCGTAGCATGCACATTTACTTAGTTTTTGTTTTTGCTTCTTAAACACTTTCAATTTGTAGTCCTCCATAGCAAGCTTTTCCGAGGATTTTCATTTCAGAATATATAAGCTGGTTTACGGCAATTGTTTCCAGATAATGGCTATGAGATGTACATCCTTCGGTCGGGTGCTCAAGCTAAAGCTGAGCAGACCTGACCGAAGGAATACCCCTGGTTGGGAGCTCAGGCGAAGGCCGAGAAGACCTGACAGAAGGAACCCCCTTGGTCGGGGGCTCGGGCAAGGCCGAGCGTGCCCTACCGAAGGCCCACTCGAAGTCGAGGGCCACCAATAGCCCCTCATCCTTCAGTCATAAGGGAAGCACCGGTGGATGGGGAAAAGGAAAACGCCCCTTAAGAGACATGCGTGGGAGCTTTGACCTTTATGCTCCCACCATCGGAGCAACAACTCGCCAGGACCAATCCTTGTAATTAAGGTTGGCTGCCACTTGAAACTCACTTGCATAAGAGCTTCGGCCTTTATACCCCTACCTGTGGGCCAAAGACCTGTGACAGCCCTTCTGGTTCGAAATTAATCGTCGGGATTACCAAAAAAAAAAGAAAGAAGTAGAGCGAGAATACAAGGGAATTTGAAGGAAGAAAGAAGGTATTTCATTCATCAAAGAGGCCCGAAGGCCAAAATTACACGAGGCTTAAAGGCCAAAGTTACAAAAAGGCCAGAAGGCCGAAGTCACATAAAGACCCGAAGGCCGAAGTTACAAGAAAAGGAGCCTCACTGAGCGTCTGCTGGGGGGTGGCCTCGTCCCCAGCAGGGTCGGCAACATCTCTGTTGGAGTCTCCTCGCCCAAGAGTCGGAGGGACCTCACGAGATAGTTGGACCCCCTCTCCTTCACTGCCGCTGTGGCAACATCTCTGTCAGAGTCTCCTTTGCCTCCAGCTCCTTAAGCTTTTGATTGCACTCTTGCTGAGTACGACGGAGGTCACCCTCCAGATGCTCCACTTTCTTAAAGAGGATGGTACGCTCCTTGTCGAGGGCCGACTTCTTGCTCTCGGACACCTCGAGGTCCCTGGCCAGGGCCTCGGCTCGGATAGTCAGCTGGCCCACCTGGTTCTGAGCCTGAAAGAGATCAACAGTTAGAAAAAAAATTGCAACGAGAAAAGAAAAAAATTTCAAGGCCGAATGTCGAAGATTACCACTGCTATGAACACACAAGTGCTGGTGACCATGGCCTTGGTACCCTGGCTTTGGGCTTCGGCAGCATCTCCTGGCAGGCTCCCCTTCTGCACGAGCTTTCGGGCAACCC
Source organism: Macadamia integrifolia (assembly GCF_013358625.1). Classification (NCBI taxonomy): domain Eukaryota; kingdom Viridiplantae; phylum Streptophyta; class Magnoliopsida; order Proteales; family Proteaceae; genus Macadamia; species Macadamia integrifolia. The sequence continues at coordinate 143,848 of NC_056560.1, read as the reverse complement.
GCCCGATGGAAAGTGTCTCGCCCTCCTTGATGGACCATCGAGGGACGAATCCTGCTTCAGCACCAGAATGGCTTGCCCTCGGGCTTCGGAGATCGACACAAGGGGAGGGGGCCCGGGGAGGGGATGTAACGCGACTAGGGGCCTCTAGAGCCTGTGGGATCGTTGGCTCTGGGTTTCTTCTTTGGGAGGGCATCGGAAGTGGAAGCCCTCCTCTTCCCCTTCCTCTGCTACCTTTGCTGGGCGCCTTGGGCCCTGGCTTCCCTCAGCTGGGCCTGCCTCTCGATCACAGCCGCCATGGCTTCTGCTCTTGAAAGTTGCACTGCAATAAGGATGGTTAAGATCAGTACGAGAAAAAAAAATCCGAAGCAAAAACAGTCTCGGGCAAACCTAGGACTCACCCGGGCTAAGCCCGAACAAGAACAAAAAGGCATCCGACAGGAGGCTACTGGACGCGACAGGCCGACGAAGCATCTTGTCCTTAGCCATTGATAGTGACTGCATCTGTCCCAAAGAGGGTAGGTGCAGAGTTCACGTCCTTCCAGCCATGTATTGAGGTCGGGTATCGGTTAAAAAATCGGAGGTCTTTCCTAGGGCAGAAATAGTACCAGCCAGAATCCCCCTTGCTGGAACAAAGAGACAGACAGTTCAGGAAGAGAGGAAGGGAGAGGGGTCTCCCCATCCGAGAGAAGAAGACTATAAAATTGAGAACCTGTCGCCACCTATTCGGGGTCAGCTGGGCTGGACAGATGCCGTAGTGCCGAAACACCTGGCTGAAGAAGGGATGGAGAGAAAGCCAAAGCCCAGCCTTGAAGGCATCCCGATAGAAGCAAAGCTCCTCAGGGTTTTGGTAGCTAGCTCTATCCTTGGGCCTTGGAATCCGAAGGACGAACTCGTCCGGGATACCACAGGAAGCACGAAGCTCCACTAACTCTTCTTCGGTCATTGTAGACATTATATTCCTAGCCTCGACTTCCAAGGTATCAAGAAGCCCCGCCCTGATACCTCCACCACTCATGTCACTAGCGATGGAGGAAGAGGAAGCACCCAAAGATGTGGAGGTGGAGGACGAGTCTGAGGACATCCCTTGGATCTGACCGGGGCTCCGACGCCTAGAAACGGCACCCTTGGAAGACGAGGGGCCATTGCCTAAAGAGCTAGATATAACTTACTTCTGAATAACTCTGGCCGAACCGAAGATCAAAGGACAATTAAGGATGAAGGACGAAGGGTTAGAGAAATTAGGAGAAGATGACAAAATGAGAGAAAGTGACACTATTTGTAGGTAGAGGTGCATTGATACAACTCCCCAACCTCATTAATTGCAGTTCACGTTATATGTGCGAGATTCCCGAAGTACACTCAAGCAAAGCACACGAGCGAAGTACCACACCACAGACTCAACACCTCGGTTGGCGGCTCAGGCCAACGCCGAGCAGACTTGACCAAAGGTCAACACCTTAGTTGGGGGCTTAGGCCAAGGCCGAGCAGCCTGACCAAAGGTCAATACCTCGGTTGGGGGCTCAGACCAAGGCCAAGCAAACCTGACCGAAGGTCAATACCTCAGTTGGGGGCTCAGGCCACGGCTGAGCAGCCTGATCGAAGGTTAATACCTTGGTTGGGGGCTTAGGCCAAGGCCGAGCAGACCTGACCGAAGGTCAACACCTCGTTGGGGGCTCAGGCTAAGGCCGAGTAGACCTGACCGAAGGTCCTCACCGCGGTTGGGTGCTTAGGCTAAAGCCGAGCGGATCTGACTGAAGGTCCTCACCTCGGTTGGGGGCCCTGGCTAAAGCCGAGCGGACCTGACCGAAGGTCCTTACCTCGGTTGGGTACTCAGGCCAAAGCTGAGCGGACCTGACGGAAGGTCCTCACCTTGGTTGGGGGCTCCGGCCAAGGCTGAGCAGACCTGGCCGAAGGCCCCTACCTCAGATAGGACGAAGGCCGAATCCGAATGAAGAGGGCCAAAGGAATATGAAGAGAGGAAAAAGAAAGGCATGGTTACTCCCATTAGAAGAGTTTCTTAGTGGCAGTAAGGGGGCTTCTGATATGCCCAAATTAGTCATCCTATGAGACAAGGGCACTTGGCATTCCAGGAAGGGACACGTGGCACCCAACCGAGGGATATCCACCACGGCCAGGACTCTGGAGTCCCCCTCAACCGAGAGAGGCACGCGAAGGACTCTAACGACTTAAGGAGGAGGAGATACCCTAATAGGGAAGAATCCCCACAAGGTAGGAAGACGTATCCCAGTAGGACTCGAATAGGGGGTAATCCTATAAGAAGGAATCCTATAAGATAGAGGGGGTAAGTCGATACACTCACACCATTACTCCTGTGAAAAACTGTTCTACCGGTCTCTAACTTGGGCGTCGGAGGACTAATCCCGGAGACACCTCCGGGCCTCTGCTTTCTGTGCTTGTGCAGGATCGGCACTCAGCCTCATACAGATTTTCAGCAGTAACACTTATCACATTCTTATAAGATTTCAAGAATCTTATGTCCTCCTCCAACATCAGGTCAATGCAATAGGCTGCACAAGGAGTCCAATATAGCTTACCTCTTCTGCATCAGCATTGTACCAGCTAATTTATAATTTAATGCATTATTTGTCACAACTTGCACAACATAGTCCTCACCAATTTCTTGAACTTTGTTGTCAATCAATTCAAACAACGTATTTGCACTTTGAGATGCATTGGATGCATCAACAGAACCCATAAAATAAGTCTCCTTTGGACAGTTAATGAGGAAATTAATTAAGTGTTTTCCTATTTTATCCGTCCACCCATCAAACCTAAGAGTGCACCCATGCTGCTTCCAATACTCTTCATATTTATTCTTCATATCTGCAGTTCTCTCTTTTGCTGTCTTTAACAATGGCACCCTCACTTCATGATAACTTGGGGGCTTATTAATGTAGACTAGGATAGGACTCTAACCCAGCCTCCAATTTCAAGATCTTTTAATCCAAGAACAATAAAACCAATCCCAACAAAATAACAGAAATTGGAATATTAACTATCAGTCTAGCAAGCTATCGATCTCAAGAGATAAAAATAACAGAGTCCAATTCAACAGTGATTCTGTAAGAATAAACTAGGAGCAGATAGGAGTCCAATCAGGTTCAGATCAACAGAATAATATAAATCACAGGCCTAATGACCAACAAAAATTGGAATCAACCAATCGATCTCAGTTCTGGCCTTGACAGGTCACTAGAAGACAAAGATATGGAAATTTTGAATATCTCACTAATGGCTACACAGAAACAGTCCAAATTTGGATCGATCCTTAGTGGGGTATGGGAGAACAATCAATCAGAATTTGGGAGCAAATTGACGCTGGAACTAATACCAACAGTAGAGGCCGATTGGCTCTTTTGTCAGAAAATCTGGGCAGAAATCAGAGATATAAATACCTGAATGTTTTGACAGTAGTAGAACCTTGAAAACAAACTTGAAAGAAATAAGAAAGCTTGAAGAAAATCTCATGGACTTCATGCCGCAAGGAGTCGAATGGATCACACACTAAACTCTCCTCTTTGATCAAACACAAAGAATCCTCCCAGAGAAAAAACACAGCAGTATCTTTTTTTGTTAATGAAATTTGTGGGCTTAAAGTGAGACCCCTTTCCTTTACTTATAATGATGGGGGGGTGTTTGCAATTTAAAAACTCCAAAAGCTACTAAAAACTGAGTTACTAAAACCACTAACATGTAGTTACTAAAAACTGAAATTGTAAACTAATCAAATTAGAAACTACTTATAGACTGAAATTAGAAACTAAAGTAGCAACTAATTTTAGAAACTAAGAAACCCCATCAAAGCCCAACTAAAAAGAAAACTAATGAAAAAAGGAAACTAACTAGTAATCCCGTACCTAATCTTAGAGCCCCTCTTTTCGACCCAAAAAGTGGTCTACTATACTCAAAACACATGGAATCAAAGGCCCAACATGTATAAAACCCAACCTTAGGCTTATTCTTAATAAAACAAGCTTATTTTGATAATTAATTTGCATTAACTCTCCTCATCTTGAAAAAAAATTCATCATCGAATTTTGTAGTGATGAGGGGGAAACAACATATCAATAGTAGCTTTGACCATTCCCAAACAAAATTCAGGTTGCTTGTAGACTTTTGGAAGGTAGTCTTCAAGGCATGGAGTTTTCTCTTCGAAGAACCATGATGACTTAACAAACTCTATATTCTCAACCTTTGAATCAATACCAAATGTGAATGTAGTGTGCATAGGGTTGTTAATGTTGGTAACCTTCTCATCAAGGGTAGGAACAAACTCTTCCTTCTCATCATGAATCTCAAAGACTTGTTGTGGAGTTCTTTCAATCGCTACCTCATCTTCCACGGGCCTCAATCTTGTTGACGATACTCTCTTCAAAGTAGAATTCTTCAGTGGAATCTTCTATCTGTTGACCTTCTGTCTTTGAAACTTCAAGAACTCTCTTTTTTGTAACCTTGATTTCGAGTTCTTTTGGTTTGAATAGAGATATCTTTACTTCACCTAGAGGAGCTGTGGCTCTTGGGGGTGTTAAAGTGTTAGGTTTAGTTGCTGGAAAATTTTTCTTGACCTCTCCAGCTTGATAACCAAACCTTTTACCTGTCTGTGCTATGAGCTCCTCTGCTCGTAGGGCCTTGTCAAGGCAATCCCTCACTGAGTATACATCAACACCACCAATTCTCTTGTTGATTTAAACTCGCAATCCCAGTCAAAACCGAGATAGTAGTTGCCTCTCATTCTCCTTTATGCCTATGGGAGAATAAAGTGCGTCAAACCTGTTCATGTACTCGACAACAATCATAGTCCCTTGACGAAGAGAATTCAGTTGATCTTGTATGCAAGCTCTGAAGTTACATGTCAAATATTTGTCAGATAGTTCAAGCTTCATCTTCTCCCAAGTAGTAGGCTCTCAACCACGGTCTTCCAACTCTTGCTCATAGGTTCTCCACCAGTCATGAACATCCTCAACTAGCTTAGCATGAGTTAGTTTCTTCTTCCATTCCTTAGGCAAGTCATAATAGTCAAAATAGTCATCCAAAGCAGCTACCCAATCATAAAACAATTGGGGGTCGTGTCTACCATCAAACTCCTTCAAATCAAGCTTGACATTTTGTGAATCTCTTGACTACCTCTGAGGTGTAGGACGTTCAGTCTCAAAGTATCCCCTTATGTGTTCTTCAAAAGTAGGTTGCTCTGTAGAAATCCTATGTGGTGCTCTCAGATTAGGGATAGGTCTCTTGTTAGCCAATTGAGCAGTTACATACAATGGGGCTTCCACCTCAGGTGGTGTATGAGAGACACAGGTAGGTTGTAACCTACTATAAAGGAAACTAATGAAAAAAGGAAACTAACTAGTGATCCTGTACTTAATCTTAGAGCCCTCTCTTTTAGACCAAAAAAGTGGTCTATTACACTCAAAACACATGGAATCAAAGGCCCAACATGTATGGAACCCAACCTTAGGCTTATTCTTAATGAAACAAACCTATTTTGATAATTAATCTGCATCAACTCTCCCCATCTTAAAAAAAATTCATCCTCGAATTTTGCAGTGATGAGGGGGAAACAACATATCAGTAGTAGCTTTGACCATTCCCAAACAAAATTCAGGTTGCTTGTAGACTTTTGGAAGGTAGTCTTCAAGGCGTGGAGTTCTCTTCGTACAACCATGATGGCTTAACAAACTCTATATGCTCAACCTTTGAATCAATACCAACTGTGAATGTCGTGTGCATAGGGTTGTCAATGTTGGTAACCTTCTCATCAAGGGTAGGAACAAACTCTTCCTTCTCATCATAAATCTCAAAGACTTGTTGTGGAGTTCTTTCAATCGCTACCTCATCTTCCACGGCCTCAATCTTGTTGACTATACTCTCTTCAAAGTAGAATTCTTCAGTGGAATCTTCTATCTGTTGACCTTCTGTCTTTGAAACTTCAAGAACTCTCTTTTTTGTAACCTTGATTTCGAGTTCTTTTGGTTTGAATAGAGATATCTTTACTTCACCTAGAGGAGTTGTGGCTCTTGGGGGTGTTAAAGTGTTAGGTTTAGTGGCTGGAAAATTTTTCTTGACCTCTCCAGCTTGATAACCAAACCTTTTACCTGTCTGTGCTATGAGCTCCTCTGCTCGTAGGGCCTTGTCAAAGCAATCCCTCACTAAGTATACATCAACAACACCAATTCTCTTATTGATTTAAGCTCGCAATCCCAGTCAAAAAACCGAGATAGTAGTTGCCTCTCATTCTCCCTTATGCCTGTCCAAGAATAAAGTGCATCAAACCTGTTCATGTACTCGGCAACAGTGATAGTCCCTTGACGAAGAGAATTCAGTTGATCTTGTATGCGAGCTCTGAAGATACGTGGAAAATATTTGTCAGATAGTTCAAGCTTCATCATCTCCCAAGTAGTAGTCTTTGTACCATGGTCTTCCAACTCTTGCCCATAGGTTCTCCACCAGTCATGAGCATCATCAACTAGCTTAGCACGAGCTAGTTTCATCTTCCGTTCCTCAGGCAAGTCATAATTGTCAAAATAGTCATCCAAAGCATCTACCCAATCATAGAACAATTGGGGGTCATGTCTACCATCAAACTCCTTCAGATCAAGCTTGACTTTTTGTGAATCTCGTGAGTACCTCTGAGGTGTAGGACGTTCAGTCTCAAAGTATCCCCTTATGTGTTCTTGAAAAGTAGGTTGCTCTACATGAACCCTTTGTGGTGCTCTCAGAATAGGGATAGTTCTCCTGTTAGCCAATTGAGCAGTTACATTCAATGGGGCTTCTACCTCAGGTGGTGTATGAGAGACGCAGGGAGGTTGTAACCTACTAAAAAGGAAACTAATGAAAAAAGGAAACTAACTAGTAATCACGTACTCAATCTTAGAGCCCCTCTTTTAGATCCAAAAAGTGATCTATTACACTCAAAACACATGGAATCAAAGGCCCAACATGTATGGAACCCAACCTTAGGCTTATTCTTAATCAAACAAATCTATTTTGATAATTAATCTGCATCAACTCTCCCCATCTTGAAAAAAATTAATCCTCGAATTTTGCAGTGATGAGGGGGAAACAACATATCAGTAGTAGCTTTGACCATTCCCAAACAAAATTCAGGTTGCTTGTAGACTTTTGGAAGGTAGTCTTCAAGGTATGGAGCTTTCTCTTCGAAGAACCATAATGGTTTAACAAACTCTATATGGTAAACCTTTGAATCAATACCAACTGTGAATGTCGTGTGCATAGGATCGTCAATGTTGGTAACCTTCTCATCAATGGTAGGAACAAACTCTTCCTTCTCATCATGAATCTCAAAGACTTGTTGTGGAGTTCTTTCAATCGCTACCTCATCTTCCACGGCCTTATCATATTGACTATACTCTCTTTAAAGTAGAATTCTTCAGTGGAATCTTCTCTCTCTTGACCTTTTGTCTTTTAAACTTCAAGAACTATCTCTTCTTTTGTAACCTTGACTTCAAGTTCTAGTTGTTTGAATAGAGGTATCTTCACTTCACCTAGAGGAGCTGTGGCTCTTGGGGGTGTTAAAGTGTTGGGTTTAGTGGCTGGAAAAATTTTCTTGACCTTTCCAACTTGATACCCAAACCTTTTACCTATCTGTGCTATGAGCTCCTCTGCTCGTAGGGCCTTGTCAAGGCAATCCCTCACTGAGTATACATCAACAACACCAATTCTTTTGTTGATTTCAGCTCGCAATCCCAGTCAAAACCAAGATAGTAGTTGCCTCTCACTCTTCCTTATGTTTGTGCGAGAACAAAGTGCATCAAACCTGTTCATGTACTCGGCAACAGTCATAGTCCCTTGACGAAGAGAATTCAGTTGATCTTGTATGCGAGCTCTGAAGATACATGGCAAATATTTGTCAAATAGTTCAAGCTTCATCTTCTCCCAAGTAGTAGGCTCTCTACCACGGTCTTCCAACTCTTGCTCATAGGTTTTCCACCAGTCATGAGCATCCTCAACTAGCTTAGACGAGCTAGTTTCATCTTCCATTCCTCAGGCAAGTCATAATAGTCAAAATAGTCATCTAAAGCAACTACCCAATCATAGAACAATTGGGGGTCGTGTCTACCATCAAATTCCTTCAAATCAAGCTTGACTTTTTGTGAATCTCTTGAGTACCTCTGAGGTGTAGGACGTTCAGTCTCAAAGTATCCCCTTATGTGTTCTTGAAAAGTAGGTTGCTCTACAGGAACCCTTTGTGGTGCTCTCAGATTAGGGATAGGTCTCTTGTTAGCCAATTGAACAGTTACATTCAATGGGGCTTCCACCTCAGGTGATGTATGAGAGACACAGGTAGGATGTTGTGGTTGGGTCTCCACAACCAACAACCTTTCACCAAGAGCTTGCTGTTCAACCTTCAGTTCAGCTCTCATATTCTGTAGCATCTTCATAATAGAAGCTAAGGTGGGAGTATTGTTCTCAGCCATACTCTGATACTACTTAATGTGGACTAGTATAGGACTCTAACCCAGCCTCCAACTTCAAGATCTTTTAATCCAAGAACAACAGAACCAATCCCAACAATATAGCAGAAATTAGAATATTAACTATCAGTCCAGCAGGCTATCGATCTCAAGAGATAAAAATAAGAGAGTCCAATTCAACAGTGATTCTTTAAGAATAAACTAGGAGCAGATAGGAGTCCAATCAGGTTCAGATCAACAGAATAATATAAATCACAGGCCTAACAACCAACAGAAATTGGAATAAACCAATCGATCTCAGTTCTGGCCTTGACAGGTCACCAGAAGACAAAGATGTGGAGATTTTGAATATCTCACTAATGGCTGCACAGAAACAGCCCAAATTTGGATCGATCCTTATTGTGGTATGGGAGAACAATCGATCAGAATTTGGGAGCAAACTGACGGCTGGAACTAATACCAATAGTAGAGGCCGATTGGCTCTTTTGTCAGAAAATCTGGGCAGATTTCAGAGATATAAATACCTCAATGTCTTGACAGCAGTAGAACCTTGAAAACAAACTTGAAAGAAATAAGAAAGCTTGAAGAAGACCTGGACTTCACGCCACAAGGAGTCGAATGGATCACACACCAAACCCTTCTCTTTGATCAAACACAAAGAAGCCTCATAGAGGAGAAAGCAGCAACATCTTTTTTTGTTCATAAAATTCGTAGGCTCAAGGTGAGACCCCTTTCCTTCATTTATAATGATGGGGGGGTGTTTACAATTTAGAAACTCCAAAAGCTACTAAAAACTGAGTTACTAAAACTACTAGCATGTGCTTACTAAAAACTGAAATTGTAAACTAATCAAATTAGAAACTACTTATAGACTGAAATTAGAAACTAATAATAGACTGAAATTAGAAACTAAAGTAGCAACTAATTTTAGAAACTAAGAAACTCCATCAAAGTCCAACTAAAATGGAAACTAATGAAAAAATGAAACTAACTAGTAATCCCATACTCAATCTTAGAGCTCCTCTTTTAGACCAAAAAAAGTGGTCTATTACACTCAAAACACATGGAATCAAAGGCCCAACGTGTATGGAACCCAACTCTAGGCTTATTCCTAATAAACCAAGCCTATTTTGGTAATTAATCTGCGTCACTTATATCCTGACCCGTACTGTGCAATAGATTCCACCATCACCTCAAACCTCCTTGACATAAGAGCATTGAATGGAATACCACATTGATAAACCCAATCAACAATGTGACTATCAACTCTCTTTTTTTCTTCCGCTGATCTAAACCTGTTCTCTATAGTAGTCTGAGACTTTGAGTACAACCTTTAAGATGCCTCTCAGCAACCACTTGCTCAGGAGTCCGTCTAACATAAGCATCCATGGGGCGCTTTACTTGTGGCTGAATGATTACTTTCTTTCTCTTAGCAGCTATCTCAGAGTTAAGAATAAGTCTAGAAGTTGTAGTAGAATGAGTCCTACGAGACTGTCTTTGACCTTCAACTTCTGTTTGTGTCTCAACATCAACATTATCATCATCATCCAAAATTTCTTCTATTCTTTTCTTCCTATTACGCATAAGAGTTGCATCATCTCTGTAGCAATCGTTGTAGTTGTCTTGGTGCACTTAGCGTCATCCTCATATCCACCCACCAAATGTTGCTTTAATCTTTTAATTCCATATTTGACATCTTTCCCACAGAGAATGCATCTAACAAGGTTCTTGTCTCATGTATCAGGCCAATACCCATACTTCCACCCAGGGTCTTTTGATTTAGCCTTCCTATTTGGGTCTTTTGGATCATATGCAGCAGTACTTAAATTTTCACCCCCATTACTAACACCATGTCCAACAGTACATCCATTGTAATAAATCTAAGAAAAAATATATTAGACATTAGTAGAGCAGACATTAGACAGTAGACAGTATCACAGTTTCACAGTAGAACTTAGACACTTGTCTCTGGCTCATTTAATCTATCCAAATCAAAAGATAAAGACATTGTTGAGAAGAAAAATATGCAAATCCTGATAAATAATACCAGCTTAATGGTCAGATCAGATGGATAGATAAATAAATATGCAAAGCCTGATAAATAAATACCAGCTTATAGTCTTAGCTAAATTATCCACATAAAATTCACTATCAATGTAGGTAAATCTACTTTTTAACTAATGATTACAGTCCAATGGCAAAAGGCAAATGCAATATTACATCCAAATTTACTTAGTACCAGCAGAGCTCTATAGTATGTCTTTCATGTGGAAAAAAAAAAGAGGTGAAGAAGAGGAATTGAACAAACTAGAGGCAAGGAAGAGGAAGAACAAGATTAGAAGAATAGAAGAAGAGAAGACTAGCAGAGACTGAATAATAGCAGAAAAAGGGAAAAAAAAAAGAGGTGAAGAAGAGTCGAACATAACAGAGGCAAGGAAGAGGAAGTAGAAGATTAGAAGAATAGAAGAACTGAAGAAGAGTAGTTCATACCTTGCTTCGCCGGAGCATGGGAGCAGCAATCGCCGAAGCACGGGAGCAGAAATCGCCGGAGGATAACTCTTCGCCTCTTCGGTCTTCACCTCCAGCAGTCCAGCAACAAAAAATTAGGGACTTAGGGTTGAAGTCTTGACTCTTGTTTGAACTGTTGAAGTGTTGAAGAGAGTCGCGAGTTGCGACTTAGTCTATTAGGGATTTAGGGTCTTAAGTTACAAATAATATTAATTTACAAATTAGTATTAGGGACTTTTTTTTTTTTTTTGGTGAATAAATAAATAATTCATTACCAAGAGGAGAAGAAGATACAGGGTGAAAAGGTGGGGGGGGGGGAAGCCTAAGCCAACAGGGAAAGGCGAGCCCCAAGGGAAAACAAAACAATGCACTAAAACTCAAAAACTCAAAATAGACAAAAAGGGTCTAGAGGGAGGGGGAAAATAAAGTCATACATAATGGATGAGGTCCACCTACAGGTTCCAAGAGGAGATGATGTGGGAATTCTTTGGGGATATGGGGATAGGCCGGTATTAGGGACTTAGTCACCTATTAGGGATTTAATAATTTGTTTTTATCCCATGTAGCATTAATTTTTGGACTTAAATTACACCTTCCAATAATATTGTTAGAAAGAGAATCAATATTAGTAATTAACAATGATAACTTAAAAAAAAAACCCAAATGGCGACCGATTAATTTAAAAAACGTAATAAATCGTCGCCAGGGACGATTTGGCAACGCCATACGACCCTTGGCGGTTGATTAATGAGACTGATACAAATTAGCCCATCGATTTAGACTCTCCAAAACGCTGGGACGCCTTGACAACTATGCTTGCGTGAGGAGGAATCAGTAGATGAGTTTCCATATTTCTTTGGATCCAATTACTATTTGCATGGAGGTGATCTTTAGGGGATTATTTGCAGATACTATGGGGCCACGTCCAGCTGGTTGAGATAAGTTTGAAGACTAGGCAATTGTTGAATCCTGGAATCGATTTGGTTATCTTATTTACTTTTTAAAATTTGTTTCTTTCCTATTTTCTTGTAATAGGTAATAGGCTAGTTTCCAATTAAGGATGGGGGTTTTATTTTGATTTGGATTTGTAATAGGAAGGTTTTAGTTCAGTCAATTTGATTGTAATTGATGATCAATTCTATAAATAAAGGACAAGGCTGATCTACTGCCCATGATTTGAATTAAAAAAAGACGTTATGTTGGTTTTGACTAGTGGCTGTGTGATGCAGTTAGGTGAGATGCCTTGAAAGGGTGAGATGCCCATGGGTGAGAGACCCTAGATTGAGAGAGTCTATCCTATCCCTTATCCTCCCTTCTTCTTGGTATTTCCTATTTTCCTTTATTTCTTACTGTTGCGGCGAGAAATCGTCCTAGGGTGCTCTCAGAACCTGCACAGAGGAATAAACTCAAGAGAGTGAGCACGGGTCTGATCCCGTGGGGGACTTTCCAAGTTAGATCTCTTTGCAAATAAAAATTTCAGTAAGATTGGAAAAGTGTTGATCCCCTTGAAAGGAGGCTTACCTCTCTATTTATAGTTGAGGAATGGCGGCAATGGAGAGAGTCCCAATTTGGCATGCTTCCTAGTGCTGGTAGGAGTCCATACATAGCTAGAGCTGTATTAGGAGAGTGAATCTGGAAGACGTCTCAGTTATGGGAGCTTCACGTGTCCTGCGTATGCCGGGAGATATCCTTCCTTCTAGAGAGGATTTGGAGTCCTCTTGAGGATCCTTTCCCGATTAGGTCAGGTCTAATCCTTGCTTGGGGATTATGTATTGGATTAAGAAGTGTCTTACGAAGGACATGTTCCGCCGAGGAATGCCACAAACATCGAGTGCCGAGAGACCTTGACTCGGTGGCTCGGTTAGCGACCTACTTATGTTGAGCACTCGATGACGGATTACTTGTCGCAGAGCTTGAGGAGCGGTTATAGTCTAACCGTTCGTCGCAGCTTAGATATTGTACTATTCGAGCCACTAGTTGCAGTTGGGATACAGCGGGGCTGTCCTTGCACTCCGCTCTTTTTGCATAGGTGTAGGCCAGTAGCTCAGTAACTGGTCCAATTGTCAATGTGGGCAGGCCGAGCTATACCCAACCTAGATTTGCAGTTGCCGACCAGGAATTTTGATCAACTATAATTAGACTGATTGACCGAGCTCAAATCGAGGCTAGTTGGGTTTAATCTCACTGTCCCGCCGAGTCCACGTGGCGTGCTCTCAGTGGTGAGCACTTTTTTCCATAACAACTTACAATTGGTTCTTCTGAGAGAGTTGTTCCTGAAATTTTGCTGCATATTCAACATCAATCGAAAGAAGACTACTGTTATTGCAAGTCCTAAGAGCGATTACTCTAGCAGCCTTTGATCAGTCGCTGCTCAATTACTGAAGATTAAATCAGAATTCAAAGAAGGATGTTCTATGGTAGCTTGTTAATCTGATTTGGTGTGAAAAGGATCTTGACTGGGTTAGGTCCTTTGGGTCCTAGCTCTTCATTACTTAGTACTGAAATGAGTATCGGGCTAGTCATCATAACCACCATATTGTTGTTGCTGATATCGAGATTTTGGTTGAGTTTTTGTTGTTTTTCTATTTCACCACTCATCTTGACTCGCTAATTTCAAAAAACGAGAAAATACCGTGGTCTCGACGAGACCTTGAACCATATGATGATAAGAGGCTGGGTGTGTACACAATGTGTGACTGTGTACAGTGCCAACAGGATTGCAACATTAGCGTGTGAGGGACTGAAAAAGAAAATATTATGGTCACTGATTCACGCCCCTCTCAGTGATGGCCACAGTTTTACACATCATACCTCTCCTAAGAACTAAGAAAAAATGAGATACTATTGATATTGATAGAGTTGACCGATATGAACTCTTGACCAGAATTTGGGAGCTCTGTGATCAATCATCTTTAGTATATAAAAATTCTTTTGAAATCTCCCCTATTCACGATTCTTAGTATTCTAGTTTCATATTTGCTCATTTGAAAATATCTGTTTTCCATATTTAGTATATGAGTTATAGTCTGCCCATTTGTTTGTGTTATTTCTGCCTGTCCATTTGAAACTCTAATTGGTCCTGGCGTACTTGTGTTTGGTGATCTCTGACCACATCAATTTGGTATGGGCTTGTCCTCATCCTAACCATGATAGGACCCTCTCATGTCACTAATACGAAGCTTCACGAGCATACAAGGAACTTTATGAGAATCAACCAAACGGTGAAACAAAACGTGACCAGTACATTACACAAACTGACTCCAACTTTCAGGAGAGTTCAACAGCCATAACAACTCTTGGTTCCAAGGTGGATCTAATTATGGGGAGCCTAAATATCAACAATAGAAGAGAGTAAACATCACCGTCTACACCAGTTCCCCAATTTAGTACTCTTTGGATAACAGATACAGCTCTGAGGAAACAAAAGTCCTCAAGATATCGCATGTTAGTTCTTAGATAGGGGTTATGGCACTATGGCTGTGTTTGGATGCCAAGAAAATAAATAAAATAAAAACAATTGTTTTTTGGTAATTATGATAGAAAAGAAAAACAAATAAATAAATAAAAACCATTGCAACACATATTGTTACTCATTTCTCTATCATAGCAGATGAAGGTTGTAAGAGAGTGGGAGGAAATAAGGAGAGAACAAGAAGGGAGGGTTTCATGGCATGTGGCAGATTGGAATATGGTGAGGAGAAAAATCAGGAGAAGAGAGAGGAGTATGCAGAACACCACCTTACTAGTATGATACATATTGGATATGTACAGGAAAAATAAAAAAAGATCACCCTAGACACTCGAAATGTATCGTGTGAGTCGTGACTTCATTTTACGCTATAGTCAGAAAAAGGCATTATGAATAAAGCCCTAATCTAAAGCCTGCTTCATTTGAATCTACAGATGAATTTGGAAACAGTGAAAAACATCGCAGAGATGCTGAGCTTGGAAGTGGGACAAAGGAGCAAAAATTCCTTCACACAAGACTTTTAGAATCAAGAAGAAGCTGGCGAAGAATATGAGGCAGAACAGGCCTATCCCCCACTGGATCCATACAAGGACCAATGACACTATCAGGTATAGTCTTGCCACCGGAAGCAGCAAGTCAGCAACAATCACCACCACCACTGCCACAGTGCCACCACAAGCAACAGCAGCCACCGCCACCAGAAGCAACAACCAATGCCTCCAGCAGGAGCAGTCACCTTCATCGTAATCATAGCAGTAGTAGACACCACCACTGGAAGAAAAGTAGCAACAGCGGCTACTGCCACAGAAGGAGGAGAACAAGGAGGAGAAAGCGGAGGAGAAGAAGAAGAGAAGAAGGAATCTCTGTAATTCTCTACTTCAGTGGCAGACCAACTTTAAAAACTCTACAATCTGAAAAATAAGAAGGTTATCACTGTAATTCTCTGAACCCCTTTCACTGAATAGGGTCTATTTTATGGTATGGAGAGGTGAAGTAGAACAGGACATTAGTAGCGCTGGAAATTTCAAGGGAATTGGGATGAAACTTATTGACTATATTAAGTTATTCTTCACTTCAAAATGGAAACTTGGTCACGTCCTGCAATTTTCCTTCTGTATTGGTTGCAATGGTGGCAATCTACGTTGCTTATGTGATTTTACAGGGTTTTTTATGTCATACTTTATTTTTTAATGAATTGAACAGGGATAGAAGTGGAAATAATGTTATCAACTATTTTATAGAAAAAATGAAATAAGTAAGGCTTTATTTGGCTATATTTATATTTGCAGATCTCTGTATTTTTTTTTTTTTTTTTTTTTTTTTTTTTTTTTTTAACTTTGCAGTAACAGCTTTCTGGATTATCATCCTCTGGGATGTGGTATAATCATCAAGAACAATTTTTTCAGTCTTATTTTTTGGTATCTTAATTTCTTTTATTGAGAAGTGTCAATTTTATGAAAAGATATGTTTTGTTGATGTTTGTGTTTAACTCTTATCTGACATCCAGTAGGTCTGAATTTCTTCTGGTTGCAGACTGCCTTATGGGAACTGTTTCTCTTCACAGCACGGAAAAGGGATATGGTAACCATGCCAGAATAGGGTTCATGATAGATGGACTTCCAGTATTAATTCTTGATGCATCAATAACCCTCATCAACTCATGTGATATTGAGCAGTTGGAAATGATCCCAGTGAAGCTCTCTGAAACCTTCTCAAGTCATTTGAAACAGTTGTGGATAAAAGCCCGATATCAGATGTTGTGGGGTAGTGATGCAGGTGCCGTCCAAGATAGATACTACTATAGCAATGTAAAATTCCATGATCTGGCAGAAAGCATTTTCAGGCTTTGTATTGATCCTGGTCAACACTCTACCACATACTCGTTGGACGTGATTAAAAGAAACATATTTGGTCCAACCAATTCTTACTTTGAGCATTTTGTGTTAAACTATTGGGAGGACTCACCCTCTCTTTTGGAGGGGCCATCAAATGGCTTGAATGATCATGGCGATTTTTTCAGTTTCTTTTTTGAGCCTTGTTCTAAAGGACCAATTGATTCCATCCTTTTGTCCATGTTGCGCACCCTTATTTCTTGCCCACCTATTGCTTCTGATGAACTAGACATTCTTTCTTTCCTGAAAGAGGTCAAAGATGGATTGGGTTGTCCTATGGTATATGGGCAGGATGTCCGAGTCCTAAAGACAGTGGATGTGACTTCTGACCCCAGTCAGGGGCACTTGAAAAGGGAAGTCCATTTTTTTGGGGACACCGCAGATTCCAGCACTAATGATTCTCATTTTATTGATAGTTGCAATATCCAAAAATGTATGGAGGCATGTAAACAGGGCTACACAATAGCACTACGTGGGATGGAGTTTCGCTCTGAAAAAATTGCTACTATTTCAGATGGGTTGGCAGTTCTGTTTGGTCAACCTTCAGTAGGTGCCAATCTGTACATGACTCCACCCACGTCTCAGGGTTTGGTCAGGCATTATGATGACCATTGTGTGTTTGTTTGTCAACTTCTTGGAGTTAAGCTTTGGACAGTCTTCTCTAAAGTTGCAGTCCTATTGCCTCGATTATATGAACCTCTTGATAACTTGCCAGGTACAGAGGATGATAGTGATGCATCACAATACAAGCAGTTCTTGCTGGGAGAAGGTGATATTTTGTATATTCCTCGAGGTTGTCCTCATGAGGCTCGTACAATCACAGATGATGGTGGACCCCTTGGCAATGACTGTTCCACCGGGTATTCCTTACACTTGACACTTGGGATTGAAGTTGAGCCTCCCTTTGAGTAAGTGATTCATAACATTTATCTTCAATTTTTTAAGAATTAATTTGATAGTCCCAGACTCTGTTCTGTTACTTGGAGGACAATATTTTTTCATTGGTAATTGTATTCCATTTTTTGTTTAATGATAAAAAAATTTTCTGTTGCCATTTTTCCTTGCATCTGTAAATAGTGTTTCCCAAATAGTTGTGTCAAGGAGGCTTACCATGATATTGGAAAGATGTGATAGCCCATGTGACTTAAAATATAATATCCAATAATGGTGAGCTGATAGTCCCCTGTTTTGGTCATACACAACTATGCTATTCACATCATGGTTTAAGATCTTGGCGAGATCTCCTTATCTCATTTTTTCGAAAGGCGAGACGAGATGCCTGGCGAGGTACAAAGGAGCAAGGATTTTGGTGCTTTTGCTTGAGGATCTTGACTGAAGATGGCAAGATCTCACCAACCGTTTCGGATCAACCTGGCCAACCCATGTGATATAAAATACCACATTTCGACTCCATATCGTCAAATCTTGCCTCTCTCTACTCTTTTGAAAAAAAAACACAAAGGAGCAAGGATTTTGGTGCTTTTGCTTGGGGATCTCCAATCCTACACTCATTGAATCTTAAAGAGTGGAGAATATCACTTCTTTAATCACATTTGGAGTTACTTTTCTTCTCAAAAAGCATTTTAGGTGAAAAAAGATCGTTTCAAACCCATTTTTTTATGGAAACATCATCAATACTTGATTATTTATATTATTTTTTTTATATTTGATTCATGCAACACTGATCTATAGATTAATGAAGGAAAATATATTTTTCTGTTTTTAGATTTTTTTTTCTGCTTAAATAAATAAATTTCTTGCAAAAAAGAAAAAAAAATATTTTTACTCATTGTTTGTTACTCATTTTTATATATGTTGGTCACCTTGGCCTATCGATAGCCTCACGATGTCATTTTTTTTCCAGTTAAATAAACTATTTAATATAACTTTTGAAATAGAAAAAAAAATATTAAATAATTACAGAAAATATAAAAAATTGGAAAATATTTATGTTTTGTTTTGAAAATTGCTTTAATATAATTTAAGTATTGTTAGTGTATTTTAAAATGAAAATGATGTTCTTTGTTTCTTTTTATTATAATTTTTTATTAACTATGATATTATTAAAAAAATGGTTTAAATTAAAAAAATTAAGAAAAATTTATAAGAAGTACGGGGTTAATATATAATAGCTATATGATGTTGAATAGCTCATAATGCATGCATTATTTAATGTAAGATGTTGAATAGCTATTAATGTATGCATTTTTTTTATGTAATAGTGTTTAAAGTTGGGCACAATGCATAATGTAGTGTTAGAGGTGGAAGTGGAGATATTGCATGGTAACATGGAGATCCAATGTCAGATAACAAAAAAAGAAGTTAAAATGTAGGTATTGTAAGAAAATGATTAATTCTGGAAGTGCCATTAGACTAAAGCAACATTTGGCTGGTGGGTACAAGGATGTTGCCAAGTGCCCTAAAGTTCCTTATGAAGTGCAAAGAAACGTTGCTAGGAGCCTACAGGGTGGAAGGTTAAAGAGGGCAGTGAAGCAGAAGTTGGATTAAGAATTTGTTGAGACAGTCTTAGAGAGACACCCAGTAGCAGTGGATGTTGACTCTGATGACTCTCATAGTGATTGTAAGATAGAAGAAGGTATGGCAAAGGAAGAGTGGAGGCAGGTGAAGCAAGTTAAGGAAAATAGTAGGGTCTGACATCAAATAGAAAAGTTCAGGCAAATAGAGATGAAGAGAGGAGCATGTGTCACAACCTGCCTAAAATTTGGCCAAGATATGCGGCACTGGATATCCACATCCAGTCAGCCTAACCCTTTAGGATCATAGATGCAGTATTTTAATTTCACAAACGCCAGCAAGATCACAACTAAGATCAGAGTACGTTAATAAAATCATATAAATAACACTAGTGATGTACTAAAATAATAAGTTACAAATATACCAAATTCATTTGTAAACAACCCACAAGTGTAATATTTATTTACAATCTTATATATATATATATATATATACCTTCAATATATACATCAACAGAAATAACTGAATAATAGCAGTGAAATCCATCAGCAATCCTGTGTCTCGTAGACACAAGCCTCACAACCGCCACCGAAGTCCAATCTTGCCTTAGCACCGGTTTCACCATCTAAAAGAGTAATCAATGAGGGGTGAGCATGCAAGCACACACAACATCATGACACCAACACACTAACAGTATTATCCACAGATGCACTGCCACATAATCCATTTTAATTATAAATATCCATTCTAGTTACTAAGTCTCAATATGTATGGGTATAAGTGCTATAAGTAGCGTAGGTGGTATCCCCTTCCCATTATGTCTGGCCTCAAAGATACAAGTTAGCTGCAAGCAAGAGTCAGCAAGTCCCGGAAAGAACCTCGGTCCCCCAGCCAACCCATAAATAGTAACCCCTGACAGTCATGGTCTCGGAATCCCACACCGTCATTGGTCTCCTAGGCTGTCTGATAGTCATGCGTATAGTACGTCGTACCATGCTGTGCCCTATCAAGATACAGTATGTCGTATTTGGGTGTAGTAGTCCTCCACGACCTACCACCGAGTGGGATTAGCCAATACCTTACCCCCTATTGGCAAGGGGTTATAGCACTGGGATGCGATCCTAACCATATGCATCTACATGCATCCATGGCAACCGTAGCATCAATACACACATCTGTGGCCATGGTTGTATGACTGGCCTCTGAGCCCATGGTTACAGAAAGAACCTCGGCCAAACCATGCATCAGACCATCAATATTACATCCATCACCACACAACTAACATACTATCCATCCACAAAACCTCGATCACATCCAAGTTGGTAAAATCATGCAATATGTGAAATATATAATTTCATATAAAATAAATACATAAAATGGTATTCATCATTGAAGATATCAAAACACTCCGTAAAATAAATCAAACACTCACTCACCTCAAAACCTGAAATCCAATCGTTACCGCTGAATTCCCGTCACCGGGTATCCTCGCCGGGTAACATAGGTTCCTATGTAAATTGTGTATTATCATGTTAAATATTTATAACACTTAATATGACTAAATATAGGTTCACTGCTGAACCTAAAACACCTCTCAACAGCCCATGTACCAATCTCATTTAAAGTCTTGGAAATGCCCACGAACTACCCCTACCCATAGGGTTAATTTGGTAAAAAGGTAGGGAACATAACCCACAAGGGGCAGGGTATAACTTAATCATACCAGGGACTGATCAGTAACACCTAGCATACCTCTCCGTACAGGTTCCATACTAAACTTGTACAAGCCTTCACTAATCCCTATACAGTCCCTACTTCCCAAGCCTCGATGATGCCCCAAATTGACCCACCTTGTAGGGCCAAATAAAAATAAAATTACTTGAGGTGTAGCATGAACCACTAGGGGGGTAGGGTATCGGTAGAAAAATTGAGGCTGATCAGACCTAAAATCACCCAACTGGCAGGTTGGCTGGGCAGCAACCGGCTGGCCGGTCGAACCTGTCAGTTCCCTCCTTTCTGCGGAATTCGATTCTGCCCTTTGCTGTTCTGTATATCCAAACCCAGATTTGGGTTTAATTCCTCAGTCCGTGGTTCTGGTCATGGATACCAGGTCTGAAGATGGGTTTTAGACTTCAATTTGACCCATCTTTGGGATTTAATTAGCTAAACCTAGGGTTGATATATTCAATTTTGCAGAAAACTTCAGAATTTAAACCCAGAGTCTATAAATTCTGCAGAATTGAGCTTTTCCCCTTAGAATTAACCTTTTAATTAAGACTATAATAATAAAATTCAGCCCCTCAAACTGTCTGTTACTATAAATTTAATCCAGCAACTGAAATCTGGGAAGAGAATCATATTCAACTCATCCCAAAATTCCAATTCTAAAACAATTAAAATTCTGCCCTTGCTTATTGCAGAATTTCTAATCTTATACAGCCTCTATTGGGTTCCAATTTGCATTATTTACTCATAAAACCTAAGAGCCCTCTGTCCTAGGGTTTATAAAGATGGGTTTTATGCAAATTGAGTCCCAGAACCTTTCCCGAAATTGGGGATTTACTCACTGGGTTCTGAAATCAGTTCATAGGGACTCAATTGTAATCTCTACACCACTGAAACCCGAAACCCTAACATGCTACCCTACTGTACAGCCATTAAAGAGCAATTCTTACCTTAATTCTGTAGACACAGCAGTAGGTACAACAGCCCATTCACAACCTTCTTCTGTTCTTCTTCTTCTTCTTCTTCCTTCTCTTTTCTTTTCCTCTGCTCTCCCCTACGTTTTCAGCTTGTGAAAGGCTGAAATGAAGTAAATGGGAGATGAAATTTATTTATAGTGGTTAAAACATATTACACTAGGGCCTGTTTGGCCGAAGTACTTAATTCATAAAAGGTAATTCTTAAAAACTACTTCTAAAAACTGATTTTTAGAAACTTACAACTAGAACTAATTAAAATTAATTTCTCATTAATGGAACCCACCAAATACTGACCTAAAACATGGGTTACACTCAGCAAATAGACCCCTATGCATGGGGTAGACATGATGAGCTGGGTTGTAGAGAGGTGGGCCCCATATAGAAAACATTTTTTTTTTTTTAACATTTTGCCAGCCCAACTGGATGGCCGGTTGGCAGCTGAATGGCCTGCCGGTTGTAGCCTTTTCAGCCCAGTAATTGTCCTATCTCCTAGGCTTATGAATCCACTCAATGTGGTACTGGTCCCACATTATATTTTGACTATTTTATACTCCTTGACTAGTGGATCTGCCAAACTTCCCTCCCTTACTATTGGACATATGAATTCATAGCAGAGCAGCCTACTTTCATATGCCAACTGGGCTATACACTGGGCTTAGTTGCTTCTAGTTTAGGGTGTTGCAGCATATGGCTTTGGTTTTAGAACAGCTGCATCAAATGCATATCCCACAGTGGAAAGGAGGAGGAAGAAGCAAATGCATATGGATTTACCTCTTAGGAGAACTCAGAGTGTGAGAAGAGCCCCACCCCCAAGCAACATGATGATCCCAATGAGGTCTTGCGGTAGGATCCTCTGATATATAGACAAGAAGATACACGACAAAGAACAATCAAGCAAGTATAGGGTACATGGAAACAACTTGGTGATGCAATGCTAAAAGGGTTTTTTTGTAATAGCATCCCAGCTAATGTTGCACAAGGGACATATTACCAATCCATAATTGATACTGTAGGGAGGGCTGGTCCACAACAAAGGGGCGCACTCATTATGAAATGATGAATGTTTATTTGCCTCATCAGAAGGAGTTGGATGAGTATATTGATAGCTTGAAGACATAATGGGAACAACATGGAGATACTGTGATGTGCGATGGTTGGATTGGAACAACCAGACAATACATAATCAACTTCATGGTGTATTGTGATGGGATGACTGTCTTCTTAAAGTCGGTTGATGCAATTATGAGAAGGACGCAATGTACTTATATAAGTTACTGAAGGAAGTTATAATAGAGGTAGGGCTAGAGAATGTTGTTCAATTTGTGACGGACAATGGTTGCAACTTAAAAAAGGCAAAGGAGATTGATGGATAGGAAAAACAAAAAGATCCACCTTTTCTGGACACCATATGCATCCCACTGCATTGAATTAATGCTTAAAGACATCGGAAGAAATCTTTGGTATCGGTTGTAGTTGAACGGGTAAGACAAGTGATCACATTTGTTTACAACCATAGATATGCACTACATTTATTGACGGATAAATGCAGTGGGGATTTGGTGAAGCCAGACATTACTCGATTTGCAACCAACTACATTGCATTGAAGAGCTTGCAGGACAAGATGGTTGGTTTGAGATCCATGTTTGCCAGTGTGGAGTGGTTTGGATGGAGGGAATTGAGTTCGTTAAGTGGTAGGGTAGCAATGAATAATTTTGGCAGGATGTGAAGAATGTCCTTATATTTGGGACAATGATAAATGTCTTGAAGCTTACCTTGCCATATGTGTAAGCTACAATGGAGAAGATGAAGGAGAAGGTGAGAGAATCCATTCCTAGGGGTGCCAAGTCTTAATTAAATATTATTGAGGAGAGATGGAATTTGTAGCATATTATCTCAATCCTAAGTTTCACTACAAGTACAATCTAAGAATGAACGATACATTGATAGAAGCAGTGGACTTATGGTGGCAAAGTTGCTTCTCTAAAGCTGATCTATAATCAAAATGCAACACTGAGGTGAGGGTCACTTATTTAAAATTGTTTCAACTCCTGGTCTTCTAAGTCCTAAGGAATGCTCTATTGTGTAGTAACTTGTATTCATGTTTGAAATATGTATAGATAAAAGAGTTCAGGGATGCTAAAGGGAGTTTTGGCCATGCAGTGGCAGTGGTAGTGGTAGTGGTAGTGGCAGTGGCTGGAAGACAAGGTATTGACCCTGGTGAATGGTGGGTTCTCTATGTGAAAGATGCACCTAACTTGAGAAAGATAGCAATCAAGGTGTTCTCCCAAACTCGTTTTGCATCAGGATGTGAGCACAATTGGAGTATATTCTTAGTTATCCACAGCAAGAGGCGGAGCCGATTAGGTAACGAAAATTTGTAGCAAATTGATGTTTGTGCATTACAATATGAGATTAAAGATGCAACACATACACCAAGGCATGGAAGGTAACAATGAACTAATTGAACTTGCTAACATTTTCCAAGAAGACTCAGATGAGGAGGAGGATCCCCTATACCAATGGGTGAGGGATCGAGGTGAGCCACTTATAGATCAAGTTGGGGGTAGGCGGTAGGCCTGATCCTGTGGTAGCTATTCAGATGGGTACTGACATGGATGATTATATGTC
Source organism: Macadamia integrifolia (assembly GCF_013358625.1). NCBI lineage: Eukaryota > Viridiplantae > Streptophyta > Magnoliopsida > Proteales > Proteaceae > Macadamia > Macadamia integrifolia. The sequence continues at coordinate 119,717 of NC_056560.1, read as the reverse complement.
TCAAGAGGGTCTTGTGCTTTCACAGATACCCAGGCCTTTCGAGTCCCAAGCTATCGGGGTTGATGTGGAGCCTGACACCGTTTGGTCACTTCTCAGTGATGATGATGATGATGATGATGATGCGGGACCTATGGGTGGTGCTAGTAGTTGACCTCGTGGTGCTGGTGATGGTGATGGTGATGGTGATGGTGATGGTAATGATGGTGGTGATGGGGGATGCGCGAGAGGTACCATTACATTGAACCAGAGCCAGAGCTGGTGCGGTTCACAGGAGAGACAGTACACTCATGCCACATGGGATATGGACCATGGTGCACGTGCCCCCACACCTTACAAGAGAGGCTCATGTTGCCGATTCATACCTGTTAGAGGAGCATGACAGCATAGAATCTATGGACATCTCGATTAGGAGCATGACTGACACTCTAAGAGGCTTAAGTATGGAGAGTGGTATCTATGGGGAGCAATTGCATGATCGTTAGCTATATATGGCATGGGGACCACCGATTCATACTATAGTCATTAATAGTCAGTTTTGGTTATTTGGACACCCACAGACCACCTCTTTCCCCTCTGCCTCTAAGTATGAGGGTTAGTCAATTTCCCACATTGGGTCAAGTTCATATTCGGGATTGCAGCCATATATGCCGATGCAGGTTCCAGTGTGATGGGCACCATCCAGTAGCAGTGGATCTCACTCCAATTCATTTAGTTTCAGAGATATCTACCCAAGGATAGGGTATCTTCAGTATGTTGCTACTGATGTTTATAGGGTTGTTGTGGCAAACTTTGAGTATTATTTCCAACATACTATGACATGGGCAGCCTTTGTGATTCAATCAGAGCAAAACATTCTTTGACATCAGCATCAATAAAATGGTGTTTATGATGATAAGGCCCCGGCACTCATTTCAGTATTAAGAGTCTAGGTCTCTAGGATGAGTCTAATATATCTGTGTGTTATGTAATATGTACTATGCGACCTTATGTTGTTATGTGGCTTATCTTATGTCATTTCAAATTTTCTATATATGTGAATGTGATTCATCATTGACTCTTTAGTCAATTCCAATCAATCTGCTTTCATAGCTGGTAGGAGCATCACTGATAACATTATCCTTTGCCATGAGTTTGTCAGGGACTTTGATTGGAAATCCCACATTCCCACTTCCCACTTCCCTTCAGCTCTTCTCAAGATCAACATCCACAAGGCCTTTGACACTATCGGATGGGACTTCATCACCCATGTGCTTCTGGCCATATCCTTTCCCCCCTCCTTTGTTCACTGGATCCACTGTTATATCTCCTCTCCTAAGTTCTTGGTCCTTGTCAATGGTTCCCCTACTGGTTATTTCCCCTCCTCTGTTGGCATCTGCCATGGTTATCCCCTCTCCCCTCTCCCCTCTCCCCTCTCCTCTTTTGTCTCGTTATTGAGGTCCTGTCGAGGTCCATCCAAACCCAAATTGATAACCTCCTCATCTCCCCCATCCCTAAATGTTAAGCCTCCAAACTCTCCCCCCTTGCTTTCGTAGATGATCTCATGATCTTCTCTAAAGCAGATGAGACATCCATTCAATCCATTATGTCCTTCCTTTGTCTCTTTGAATCTCTCTCTACCCTCCAGATCAACCTGCTTAAATCTCACCTTTTCCTTGCCAGAGTTTCTAACTCTAGCAAAGCCCGTCTTTCTTGGCTCTCTGCCTATGAAATACCTTAGCCTTCCCCTTATTCAATATAGGCTCACTGCCCACCATTGCCCTCCCATGCTTAGCCAAATTCGTAAGAGACTTCAGCTTTGGAAAGGCAAGCTCCTCTCCTATGCGGGTCGCTTGGTTCTCATCAGATCAGTCCTCCAATCCTCCTACATCTACTGGTCGGGAGTGTTCTAGTAACCCAAATCTGCCATCAAATCTATGGAATCCCTCTTCTGCTCTTTCCCATGGAAAGGTTCAAATTACCTTAAATTCCTACACCCCTTTGCTGGTGCTCTGTTTGCCTCCCTAAGTCGGAAGGCAGCCTTGGCCTTAGGAGAATCAAAGATGCCAACTCCGCTGCCATTCTTAAGCTGGTCTGGAAGCTTATTTCCAAAAAGCCAAGCATATGGGTCAGTTGGGTCTACTCCTCCCTCGTCCATAGAGACTCTTTTTAGACCACCACATGTAATCCCAATTCCTCTTAAGTTTAGCACAAGATTCTTCTTGCCAGGCCCCTTGCCATTTCCGCCATCCGCTCTCGCATCGACAATGGGACCACCACCTCCTTTTGGCTTGACAAATGGCCCCTATTTGTGTCCTCTCCTCGATTATCGGGAACCTCCTTGTCTATTCCTCCAGTATTCCCAGGACCACTATGGTGTCCTCAATCATCTCCCTAACCTCTTGGTCCCCCCTCCCAACTCTCCCTCTCTTGATCCCATTTGGCATTCTCTCTCCTCCCTTCCTGCCCCTTCCTCTAGAGCTGATCAACTTTTTTCCAATACACCTTGCGCATATATAGTATCATCTAATGAAAGGCTATCTATGTCCAATTTTTTTTTTTTTAGGTGAATGAAATAATTCATTACCAAACGAAGAAGAGAACAAAATACAGCCCCTAAAGAGGGGAGGGAGAAAGAAGCAAGACAAGCTCAAGGAGCACTACTATTCCTGATGATGGAGTTTGGAAGCTCCCAGGAATTTACAATATGACAATTTCTAGGGGTAGAAATACAAGAGGACACACACCGAGAAACTTTTGCTCTGACATCAAAGAAGATGGAGCTCCAAATCTTATCTAGAGGGCTAGAGTTGGAGGTCCATTTCCTATGATTTATTTCCATCCAAATCTGATTTATCGTAGCACAGAAGGCGAGTCTTCCCACAGAGTTACAAATGGTCTTTCCTTGGAAGGTCATGTCCATCCAAATCCATTCACGATGGAAAGGGAGGATTGCCCTATTAGAAATGCTTTCCATACGGAAGAAGAAATGTTGTAAGCAAAGAAGAGGTGCTCTATAGTCTCCATTTCAGTGCCACAAAGGATACATAATGGATCCGCAGGAATACCTCTTTGGATGAGGAAGGAATTTGTGGGCAAAGACTTGGTGAATACCCTCCAAGCCAAGAAACTGTGATGGGGAATGTGGTTTTTGAACCAAATGAGTCGGTGCCATGGGGAGGTTGGGCCCTGGGTCCTCACAAAATCCCAAGCTGCCTTAGAGGAGTAAGCCTTAGAAGCCGAAGGCTTCCAGATGACAGTGTCTGGCCTAGGATGCTGAGATGCTGGGATGATCGGCAAGGAGTTCCAGATATCCTTAAACTGAGTCATAGAGTGGACCAAAGGAGACCAGTTGCCGGAGGAGCAGATATCCGCCACAAGGGCAAACTTGGACAGACCCGAATCATATATCCTTCTGGCACTTAAGATGTGATATAAGATTCCCATGGGGTGCCAATGATCAAGCCAGAGAAAAGTGTTGGTGCCAATGCCAATCTGAGATGAAATAGCAAGGGCTATGATTGGTCTGATGGAAATAATTTTGCGCCAAACCCATGAGGCATCTGCAGGCATTTTGACAGTCCAGAAGGAATCGGCTTTGAGGGGGTTCGAATAGATCCAATCAACCCAGATGCTCTTCTTCTTAGAGATGATCTTCCATGCTAGTTTTATGGTACTAGCCATATTGGCATCCTTGATTCTTCTCAAGCCGAGGCCTCCTTCAGATTTGGGGAGATAGACTGCAGCCCAGCGAATGGGACGGAGGAATCTGGAACACTCAGTCCCTTTCCACAGGAATGAAGCAAAGATGGACTCCAGTTTGGAGATGATGGCTTCCGGCAAACCATAGATGCCCGACCAATAGATGTAGGAGGCTTGGAGAACCAATCTAATGAGCTCAAGCCGACCTACGTAAGAGAGGATCTTTCCTTTCCAGGGCTGAAGCCGCTTCCTCATGAGGTCAAGCATAGGGAACAATGATGGGCAGTGAGCCTAGCTGGAATAAGAGGAAGCTCGAGATATTTCACTGGAAGATGCCCTTTGGTGAAGCCAGTTTGCTCTAGAATGGAGGCTTTGGCATCTTCAAAGATCCCAGTTAAGAAAATGAGAGACTTAGCTGGATTGATGTGAAGCCCCGACAGTGCAGCAAATTGGGAGAGACAGAGCATGATGTTTTCCAGGGACCCAGGATCAGCTTTGGAAAAGATCATCAGATCGTCAGCAAAAGCAAGATGAGTAAGCTTAATGGCATTACATTTAGGGATTGCGGAGATGAGGCTCGAATCTGAGGCCATCTAAAGGCTTCTTGAAAGGGATTTCATAGCTTGGCAAAAGATGTATGGGGAAAGGGGGCATCCCTGTCTGATGCCCATAGGAGAAGCAATAGAATAGGTAGGGATGACAGGCAGAATGACGTAGTTATTCTCGTTATCGAACCGCTAAAGATGTGCTTGCCTGACTTCCTGCATTTATCATCTGGACCACCTCCTCCTCGGGCTCTTTCTTCCATGCCTCAACCTAGAACCTCTTTGCTTCCTTTCCCCACATGTTCCCTAGCACAAAATTGTCTGGTTTAAAGCCCACATCCTGCGCCATAGTTTCACTGTTTGGAAAGCCCTCTCCAATTGCCTCCCCACCCAAGCCTTCCTCATCTCCCGCCATATCCCTGCCCCCACTGATTTGCTGCCTTTGTTGGAGTGGCCAGGAAGACACCACCCACCTATTCTTTGACTGTCCTTTCTCCTCCCACATCTAGAAGCTAGTCCTATCCAAATGTTAGCCTACCCGAGAACCCCCCTCCCCCTGTCAAGAGAATGGCTTTGGATTGATATGACCTTTTCTAGCTCTACCATTTGCTACACCATTGGGAATCTTGCTTTTTTTGGAGCAACCATTAACCATATTTGGATGGAACGCAACCTACATGGATGGACTTCCAAATCCATATCTTTTGACTTAATTTAGAAGGCCATATGCTTTGATGTCTCCTCCAAACTTGGTTTTCTCTCCCTTCGTCTAGTCATTGACACCCCAAGGAACAGGCTTTCTATTGTCTCCTGGGGCTTCCTCTCATCCTCTGTCAATTCTGGATCCCCCTCCCCTGTCCTTTGGGGTTATATCCCTGCCTCCGGCTTTATATCTCCGTCACCCCCTTTTTTCCCTTTTTTTAATTTAAATATTCATCCAAAAAAAAAAAATGTGACTCATCAGTTACCATTGTTAGTTGTTAAACAATTAAGTAATTATCTATGATGTCTTTTACATTCTTATGATTATGACGTGTCATGTTTTGATTGTAGAATGTAGATTACATACTAGAGCATCCAACATACTAGCATAGGGTCCGTAGAGTCGGAGACTACTTATATAGGGTACGAAGTCAAAGTACCATTTTAGGGTTGATTTTTAAAAAATTGATGTTTAGAAGGCCTAAAATAGGGTAAATGGAAATTTTAGGGGTTACAAAGACCATATGGCCACCGAGACCAACCACTAAGTCGACCAAGAAAAAAAAATACATGATCTTGGTGAGATCTCACTTTTTTGGAGATCTTAAACTTTGATTCACATTTGACGGGTCCAAGTGCACCTTTTTAATGAAATGTCTTGCTCGAAATGAAACTGTAGATTTTGGACTGACTAGGATTGTTTGATTGATCTAATTTGTCAGGTCTTACATAAAAGAATGGCCAATGAGTTACATTTTTTATTTGTAAAAGAATAGCACATGAAGAGGAATAGCAACAACTGCAATCTTCACTAATAAAATTGGTGTACAATGCTTGACCCCTTTACGAACTTATATAGAATATTAAAAAATAAACTTGGACACTAAAAAGGAAAGCTAACCCAATATTTAACAATAGGACACCTAAATTGACTAGGAAACTGCAATAACAAAGGAAATAAACTCAAAACGGGACTAAACTTATAGATTCCTAATCTAGTCCAACCAAAACACTTAATAACAAGTAACATAAAGAAATAAAGACTCTTACTTGACTAATCCCGTATTCCTAGACCATACCCATATTATAAGCCCATAAAAGTGGCACATTACAAAGAAAACCCTTGGAACTAAAGGCTTAACACATATATAACCCATCCCAAATCTTATTTCTACTAATATAAACCCAAATAGATATTAAATCAGCTTCACCACCCCTTTTTAAGACATAAGATTTGAACCCCTAACCTCTCACAAACTTAAGACAATCACTAGGCTTGCACTCAAGTTATTAATTTAAGTGGCAAAACAAATATTTAAAGAGGCTAAAGAAAAATATATCTAATGTTCCAAGCTTTGGGGCATTACATCCTCCCCTCCTTATAAAAATTTCTTCCCCGAAATTTCATTTACCCGTCACCGACCCAAGTGAGGCCTCGACATCTTGCTCTGTCAATGCATAAACTCTCCCTTGTGCCTTGGGCTTCTGTCCACCCTGATTACCCTGGTTCTTCTACTTAGTCCATTAAGGACAGAACTTGATCAAGTGTGTTGCCTTCCCGCACTTGTAACATACTTTTCCCTCTTGTTGTTCAGTACAATCACTAGCATTATGTCCTTTCCTCCCAAACTTGTAATATGCCACTAATTCTTGCTGGCACTCCACAGAATGGGCCTTCCCACACTTGGGGCGATTTCCTGTAGGTTTCTTATTGGGACCAAAATCCGTTCCTCCCTCATCATATGTTCACCTTGGTAGTTGTTTGGCTTGAATTTCTTCCTTTGTTCATATACATCAGAGCAATTGACCACCTTACGACTCTTCTCTACAATCAAGGCTCGCTTCAGTGCATCACTATAAACATTTGATTGGTGGGTAGCGACCACAATCTTTATCTCCAGTTTCAGTCCATCCTCAAATTTCTTAGCCTTCTTCTCCTCTGTATCTACCAGCCATGTTGTAAAATGAGCCAGCTCTTCAAACTTTCTAAGCACCATATTCACTATATGCCATCCCATATTCAGTTGCGACAAATAGGAGTGCTTGAGATTTATGACAATGGTTGATTATTTCGTTTGAGATTTGAATTAATGGGGTTTGTTATAGATGTTTCACTGGAATTTGTCAATCATTTGATCAACACCCTATGAGGGTTGTACCCTCACCTACCATCTGGGTCTGGGTCGTGACAAATATGATAGTCATGGTTTATAACTATACCAAATGGTTTTTGTAATTGAATACAACTGCAACTTAACCTTATCCCAACTAAATGGGGTCGGCTACATGGGTCCAACCAAAGACAGCATAAGAAAAGTAAAAGTAAAAGGAAAGGAACATTACACAACAAATCAGTAAAATCCCACTTAAATGGGTTCGGCTTACATGGATTCTTGCCCTCCAATTAGATCTATTCGAGGTCATACTTGGGACAAGACCTAAACTATATGTGTCATTCTTTACTACTCCTATGGTCATTTTAGGCCTGTTCTTAGCTCTTTTGAATCCTTCAATCTAACTCAGATCACTCCTCATTGGTGCATCCTTAGGCCTCCGTTGAATATGGCCATACCACCTCAAACAACTTTCTCGGAGCTTGTTGTGAATTGGGACAGCTTCCAAATCAACTCTAATTTGGTCATTCCTCTATCTTCCTAGTTTTACCGCACATCCATCTCAACATCCTCATCTCTGCTACATGTAGCTTATCTATATTTGTTAGATGGGGTAATGACTTGTGTCTAATATGACACCAACCCTCTTTATATAATAATGGAGAGAAAGTTCTAGAATCTTACAAGGACCATTAATATTAAACCCTTTAAGGACTTAAGAACCCTTTTGGAATATAACCATTTCCGTAAAAAAACCCATTATTTTACAACTCCCCCTTATGCTGGTGCATAGATATCACATATGCCCAACTTGCAGATAATAGGATGAAACATCTTACTACTAACACCTTAGTAAATACATCAGCCAGTTTTTCACTACTAGGAACAAAAGGCACTGTGATAAGACCCATATCCAGCTTCTCTTTGATGAAGTGTTGATCAATCTCCACATGCTTGGTTTGATCATGCTAGACAAGATTGTGAGTAATGCTAATGAAAGATTTGCTATCACAAAAGAGCTTTATAAGAAGGGTGGCAGGGACAACCAAATCTGTGAGAAGGCTATGAAGCCATAGGAGCTCACAAATGCCATAAGCCATAGCATGGAACTCTACTTCAGTACTTGAATGAGCAACCATGGCTTGCTTCTTGCTTCGTCATGTAACGAGGTTACCACCATCAAAGGTGCAATAACTAGTAGTAGACCTGCGGTCATTAGGGGAACATGCCCAATCAACATCTGTGAAGGCCTCCACCCTAAAGTGATCATGAGGAGAAAAAAGGATGCTACATCCTGGAGCAGATTTCAAGTAGCGGAGAATATGTGGCAGAACTTCCATATGAGTTGAGTAGGGATCGTGCATGTACTAACTAGGTTGACAACAATGCTATGTCAGGGCGTGTATAAGAAAGATAGATCAAGCGTTCCACTTATCGCTGATATCTTCCTTTGTCCATAGGGTCACCTTCCTTGGTACTCAAGTGACCGTTAGCTTTAATAGGAGTTTCTATCGGCTAACACCCCAACATGCCTGTCTCAGAAAGAAGGTCAAGCACATACCTCTTTGAGAAAAGTAGATCCCACAAGAAGACCTGGCAACTTCAATGCTAAGGAAGTAACGAAGTTGTCCTAGATTTTTTATCTCGAATTCTTCACCTAAGTATCTCTTAAGGTGAGAGATCTCCACTAGATCATCACCAGTAACAACAATATCATCTACATCGACTATCAGAATAGCAATCTTCCCATCAGATCTCTTGATGAACAAAGTGTGGTCGGCATTGCTTTAAGAGGAGCCTATAGCAATCATAGCTTTGTGGAAACGCTAGAACCAAACACGAGGGGATTGCTTCAGCCCATAAAATACATGCTTCAGCTTGCATACCTTCCCTTGGGTTTTGAAGCAAGTGAACCGAGGAGGAACTCAAGTTCCCCATGAAGAACGACATTCTTCACATCTAGCTGTTGGAGATCCCAATCTAAGTTAATGGGACAAGCTAAGATAACATAAATTGTGTTCATCTTAGCAACTGGAGCAAATGTCTCCTGGTAGTCAATCCTATAGGTTTGAGTGAAGCCCTTGGCAATAAGTCTGGCCTTGTACCGATCCACTGTACCATCAGCCTTTTGTTTCACTGTGAAGACCCACTTACAACCAATTGTCTTCTTCAGTGAGGGAAAACAAACTAGATCCCAAGTGTCATTCTTCTTTAGAGCATGCATCTCTTCAACCATAGTTGCCTGCCGTTGTGAGTCTACACTAGCTTCCTGCTAGGTATGGGGCATGGACACAGGATAGAGAAGACATAAAGTATAGTAGGAAGGAGAAAGTGAGTTATAAAAAACAGTTTTAGCAATAGGATGTAAAGTACAAGACGTAGTGCCTTTATGAACAGCAATAGGCAACTCAAGAGATGGATCAACAGAAGGAGTAGGAGAATTACCTGGGTCCAAGGGGGTAAGATCAAGATCGAGAGGAGACAGTTGGCATGATAGGGTAGATGTTAGATGTGTAGTGGTCTGAGGCTGCTGTTTGCCACTATAATCATGTATCTCTGGCCGAGGTGAAGTAGGAGTGTCACTCCCCCCCTGAAATGGGATACAAGTAAGGATAGCAAGTTCAAGAGGCGGCACATCTTCTACAATGGAAGAGACTCCCCCTGAAGAGGTGCCGTAGTGTAGTTTGATGCAATTCGTGAAAGACAACATCTATAGTCACAAATCAATGCCGAGTAGGAGGATGAAAACACCGATAGCCATTTTGAGTAGGAGCATACCCCTGAAAAATGCATCGGAGACCACGAGGATCAAACTTGTCATGAGAATGATGATCGCGAGCGTAGCAAACACACTGCCAAATACCTTGGGAGAAACAGGAAAAACAGCGGAATCCTGGAGAAGATCCAAAGGGGAATGGAAGGAATGAACTTGAGAAGGCATTCGAGTGATTAGAAAGGCAGCAGTGAGAATTGCGTCACTCCAATACTGGGGAGGAATATACATCTCAAGCGTAAGAGAGCGTTGTACCTCACAAAGGTGGCGATTCTTCCACTTTGCAACTCCATTATGTGTCGGGGTATCTACACAACTAGTCTGATGGATCATCCAATAAGTGGAAAGGTAGGCTTGAAAGGACCCTTCGAAGTATTCACGGCCACTGTCGCTTCGAAGGATCTTGATGGTAGCACCATATTGAGTTTGGTCATTGCAGTAAAACTGCTGTAAGCAATGAGAGGTCACGCCTTTGGTTCGCATCATATACACCCAAGTGATTCGAGAATGACAATCAATAAAAGAAACAAACTACCGACAACCATTGGCAGCCACAGTGAGATGGACCCCAAATATCATAATGTATCAATGAAAAAGAAGTGGCACTTTTATTTCCAGAAACATAATAAGTGATCCGAGTTTGTTTAGCCAATATACATGCCTCACAAAAAACTTGACTCAAGTTATAAGTTTAAAGGAAGGGAAAAAGCCTAGCTAAAGTTCCCAAAGGAGGATGTAAACCGACAATGCCACTGTAGTAACTCAAAGATAGGTTGTGACGTGGAGGATGTCTGAAGAACCTGACTAAAGACCAACACCGAGTCATCATCAAGCAGATATAGATCACCATGCACACTACTTGTGTCACACCCCGTTCACAGAGAACCGGACCGGTGACCGGGTTAACTCCGGTTAACCCAAACCTACCAGGATCATCTGATACAGTATCCAACCACAGCATACACGCATCTAAGATCAATGTTCAAAAGTTCAGCGGAAGACTTAATTTTCCTGTAAATACCCCCAATATACTTGATACCCAAATTGTAGTACATAGATAAATACATGTGGGCCCGCAGGCATTATATTTACACAAAAGAATAACAATTCACGCATCAAGTACACAAAAAGGGGTCATCAAAAGAATACAAAAGTAAAACCCTGTATGGCGTCACTGCTGTGGTCCCACAGCACAGCCCTCACACGTGCAATCCGTACCGTGCTCATATTCCTTGGGGACCCACCAATCCTCTTCGGGGAATTCAACTGTGGGGCCCGACCCTTGATCTTCAGGCTGGTGACCTGCAAAATCATCTAAAAGAGGTGCACGTGGGATGAGCTCACTAGCTCAGTAAGTGAAAAGGACCACACAACAGTCCACACAACAATCACAACCATATGCATTATTTGCTATGCAATTCATTTTTAATCACATCCACCTAAACAACATTACTAAGTCTTTGGCTTAGTGCTACTACAACCACAGTACGCGTATACTCCAAGTATGAGCCGCGAACTCCATCCCGCGATACGCCCATAGGGCTCTCGGAGAAGGCCCACCGTGAGTACTCGGAAAAGTAAAGCATGCTGACTACCGGCTCTCAACATAAAAGTAAATGACAGAAAATAAAGGTGCTGACTCCAGCAATTTAAAAGCAGTACGATTGGCCCTCTTGAATATACCACCGAGGTTGCCGACTGTCCTAATGACCAGCCGGGCGTATGTCTAACCGCCACAGTGACCCGACAACTGCGACCACTGCTTCCCCCCAAATGGTAACCCAACACCTTAACCCCTGTTGGGAAGGGTCGTAGCACGGGAAGATGATAATCCTAAGCCGCATGCTCCTATATGATATAGTACGATTGCATAGTGCCACCGTGTCCCGGGCCACCAATGCACTCGTTTCCAAGCCGACTACGGCATCTAGTCTAATAATGCATCATGCACAATGATCCCATCATTCATCACATAAGCACATCATCATTTAGCATTGAGAAAGTAAAACACAACACACATGTCATAATCATATGAGGATGGCTAAGCTACACATAATTTGCATAATGACATGGCTAGTCTAGATACAATTAAATGAATGCCAAACAAGCCTTAAAATAAGGCCACACGTCCTCTCCCCACTTACCTATCGTGTACAAAGACTCATGCCCTGTACGGGTGAGATCCGACGCGAGAAACGTAAATTTTGGTGAACCTATCATAAGTGAATGGGGTTAGCATTTCACCACTTTGGGGTCAAAACTAACAAGATTTGATGACAAAATCATGTTTAGAATCATAAAAAAAGGTCAAACGTCCGTTTTGGGTCCATTTGGACACAAAAATCACGTTGGGGGCCTCTCGGGTGGGTCGGACAGCCCACCTGTCACGGCCCACCGGTCTTCACAGGTGGGGCGAGCAGGTTGGTCCACCGATCGGCCCGCCTGTCTTAGCCCACCGGTCGGCCCTCTCAAGTGGGCGCCCTCAGGCGGGCCATTCGGCCCACCGGTCCTAGCCCACCTGAGGGCGGAAAAATGCTTTTTTCCTTGAAACTTTTCCCAACCTTTGGGGAATCAAATGGGGCTTTTCCAAACCCATTTTCCACACATTTAAGGTCTCATAAGATGATTCTAACCTAGATCTAAATTAGATTTAAGGATTGAGAAGCCATCTTACCTTCTTTGCTCAAGAACTCTTTCAAAACCCCAAAATCACTTCTTAGCTCAAGAAATCACCAATGCTTCTCCAACCTTGTAAACACTTCTTCAAATCCTTCAAAATCAACACATAGACCATCTATCAAACCTTAGGTTCATCATCTCAAGGGGGATTTACAAGGCCTCAAGGAACTCTACCCAAATCAAGGGTTTTACTTAGGTTTGGTGAAAGTTTAAGAAACATAGCCTTTGCTCACCTCTAATCGTAGATCTCGTGTTGGGGATCACTCTTCCGGCGTCGGAATGGGAAGATCAAACCTTGGCGCCGCTTAAATCCATTTCTTCTTCCTCTTCCTTCCCTTTTCCTCTTCTCCGTTCTCTTTTCTCCGTTCTTTTCTCTCTCCTCTTTAATCTTCTCACCAACTTCTAAATGTAATAAATGAGATATTGAAAAACACAAAATAATGCTATTTATACTTTCTTAAAACCACAAGTAACCACATGGGTGGGTCACTCAGGTGGGCGGATGCGCCCACCTGTGACCGCCCACTTGAGGGCCGAAAATTGGCCAACAAGTGGGATTTTGACGGAATTCGACTCTCAACACACGGTATATTATACGTATGTGCTTTAGGATACAGCTACATACCAGCATTATCCGTACATGGCCTTATGATACGTGCATGTGCACGGCTTGGGTACACCCGTCTCCTCTGGCACTGACTCGGACTTGTCTGGCCAACCTGTGTTCAAAGTCACCCTTGCCATCATGGTCCATAAGGAACCCGCCTTAACCCTCTCTGGTTCGGGTCTTGCATGGTTAAATCGGGTCAACCGTATAATTAGACCGGGTTTAAAAAGTAGGGTATCACAGCCAGAGCCAATCGTTGCCCCTGACACCAGATCTTGAAAAACACAATGAGACGAGAAAAATGTGATTTTACAATTAATATTGGAAGTAAGCCTACTAATGAACAATATGTTAATAGGGAAAGGGAACATGCAATACTGTAGAAAGGGCTAAAGGAGTACAACTAACGGAGCCCTTTCCCAAAATAGTAGAATAAGTCCCTTTAGCCAACTTGACCTTATTATTACCAAAACTAGTGGTATACTGAGAGAAAAGAGGCAAACAACCTGCCATATGATCAGAAGCACTGGAGTCTATAATCTAGGGGATCGAAGGGACATACATAATATAGCCACCAAATGAGATACCTGACCCAAAAAAGGTGGAATGAGCAGAGCTTGCAGTAGCCGGGGTAGGAGAGTTCGGATGTGTCAGAAGGCATCGGATGGCAGTGAGGTCATCAGATGATAGTGAAGCTGCAATGATGTTAGGAGCAAAGTCAAAGTTTGGAACCTCAGTATGGTTGGCCTGACCAAGGGTACAGGCATATGACCCTTCCTTACCCTTTGCTAGATGTATCAGCAGGATGGCCATGAAGCTTCCTGTAGTGCTCCTTGGTGTCACGCTCCTTCTCGCAATAATTGCACTTCACTAGAGCTCTGGTAGAGGAGCCACTAGACTGTGGGGACTGAGTGCCAGAGACAAGTGCAGATCTCTCAGTGGGAGTAGCAATAGGCTGTGGAAGCATAGTTGTACGACGGTTGTCCGCAAGTTGGATCACAGCATAGGCTTGATCCAAGGTAGGAAAGGGAATACGGCTCTGAACCTGAGACCATAGCTGATCAAACTCCACATTCGGACTTGCTAGAAAGTCATAGACCTGGATCTTATCCTCTCATATCTGAAAAGCAGTGACATATGCAGTGGTGGAAGGAGTATACTCTTCATAGAAGTCCAGCTCAGTCCACAGTATGCACAGCTCATAGTAGTACAATGACAGTGTGAGCAGTGGTAAGGCTGCGTACTTTATGACCCTCCACAGACCCCGCAGTGCACAAGAGTGGGTACACCCTTTTTTTTTCAGTAAGGCCCATGATGTGTATCTCCCTGAATGAAAATATAATATAGAAAACCCCCCTGTGACACATAATTTAATCTCAACAGTTACAAAGTTACTTTATACTTGTATGCATATTTTCATCGTAATTGTGTGCTCTAGTTTTGAGAAATTAACATTTGATCTCAATTTGATGCATGTGATTGCTTTTGCTTTTCAGTGGAATATCTTCTAGCTGCTTGGAAAAGTGCTGTGAAGCAAATTAGACTATTGTGGATGCAAAATGTCCTCGTGAAATACTATATTAACTAGGATAAAAATATCAAGCACAAAATTTACTAACCTAATCCATTGTAAGTTTGACATCCTTTTATGGTGGCCTTTCTGTATTATATGGGAGCCTTATATAATGTCTAATGTTCTAATATGGTGTACCGTCCACAGGTGGGAGGGATTTTCTCATGTTGCGCTTCATTGTTGGTACCAGAACCAGCAAACTACCCCCTTAACAGTTGCTGATATTTCCTTGGACGTTCTTAATGTCATTTCCGTAAAGCTGTTGCACATTGCTATCAGACTACTAGGAGACCGGGATCCTACCTTTAGAAAAGCTTGCATGGTTACTGCATTTTCTCTGCCATCAAATACCACTAGCAAAATGTGGTCTCACACCCTTGATATGAACCAGAGAACAACTTTCAGCTATGTTACTAATACAATTGACAGAGAGTCCAAGTTCTTGGAAGTGTTTAAAAGCATTGAAGCGGGTGTTCAGAATAATGAAGATCCTTTTGAACAGATGAGATGGATGCAGCACCTTTGTCAGGATGGAGTAACAACGAAAGAACTAGACTGGAGACAATCTTCAAGTAAATGCACAGATTTCCTTCTTTTATGTAATGGACATAGAAAGGAAGCTGAAGTTGCATTTACACAGCTTAAATCTAAATTCTGCAGAGATATAGCATACGATGATGCATGTGAGAACTTCAGAACACTGCTTGAGAAGTACAGGAAAACCAGAAAGCAATATATGAATGGGATGCTTTCACTGCATTGTAATTAGACATGTACCACCTGTTGCTTTGCTCCCTGAATCAGATCCTGTTTTTTGAGATTTGTTACTCTTGTTACTTTTGACATCTTGGTCGATGCTATCTGTGAAATCAGCCCCACAAAGTAATTATTGTTTTTTGTTAGTCATCTCAACCTGTGCTAACAAATTATGATGCATTTTATTATTTTGATTTTTCTTTGACTGCTGGCATATGATTGTGGGTGCAACCCAATATGGCCTATTTACATGGTCGAGTTGAAGCTTACTTGGTCAAATTTGCAGGCATTCAGAAGTAAACTTACGACTCAATGGTAGTACTATTATTAAGCTGTAATGTTATATCACTTATTATTTTATACATGTTGCTCTTTCTTCTCAATGCCAGAAATTGAAGAAGCATGCCATGGCTTCAGGTGTTTTGGTGTAGATTGGGATGCATCGTGACACTGGTAATTGTCGAGACATTTTTTGTAGACTGTTTTTTGTGCTTTCTTAACTTGTGTTTGTGCGATGAAAAGCTTATTTGCTATTTGGTATTCTCTCCATACGTCAAGGTATTGTAAGAAGCAAGTCTAAGCAAATGGAAGTTGTTGAGCAAGCTTCAATGGAAGATCTTATGGACAAGCTCAAATGAAAATTAAGAAGGGACATGAAGTATTGAAGCATTAACATAGAAGATCAAGCTTCAAGGAACCACTTCATGGAGATCAAGCGCCTAGAAAATAAGAAATGACATAGGCATCGTCAAAGCATATTCCACTAGTAATAGATTTTATACTTGTAAATTCTATTATTTCCAAGTGTATGGATTCTCACAGCTCTTAGATACCAAGGGACTCAATCTTAAGTCACATATCTTTGACCAAAATATTTGACCATCAGTATTGCAGACTATACTTATAACCTTAAGGTGGTTGGCCAATAGGGTGTCAAATCAAAATTTCTCTTCCATGAAGCTTTCCCTGTATGCCTTAAAAGAGTACTCAAACAAACTAGTAAAGGGGGTTTAGGGTTATCTCAAAGCCCATTAGTGCAAACTCTCCAAAGGAATACAACATTCAATGCTCACAGGAATATAAGGTATACCACGAACAACACTTGCAATGGAAAGCTCATCTACGGATCTCTCCATGTACAGTAGGGTCCAAAACCATAACTCATAGTGGTGGAGGGAGAGAGAGGAACTTTGACTTTAGTAGAAAAGTAGCACTCTCTCTATTGTTGCATATTTATAATTAATCATCAACCCAAGTGTTGGAATCTTACTTGGTGCCTTACCAAGGCTTCCTTCTGTAAGCTTGATGGACATATAAATTGAACAATCTCCCCCGTGCACATCAGAGCCAATGTTTCACAAGCTTTATTTCCATGTTCTCAATACCAATTAAAGATACTAAAGATGGAACAATTAAAGATACTAAAGATGGAACACAACTAAAGATACTAAAGATGGAACAACTAAAGATACTAAAGTTGGAACACCACACAAACAACTCAAACTAATATTATTATAGCAAACCCAAAGTACAACACATGAGGTTCTCGAGTAGAACATCGATGATCACAACCTGAGGGAGACTACCCTTATATAGACTCTCTTGGACTTTACATTATTTTAAGTCCACACAGTAAGCAGATCCACACTCATAAAGCAACCATAAAGTAACCACACTTGTCAAAAGAGTAGTAGTCTAAAGTGTTAATCACATGATTTGCAAAGGATTGGACCATCTGATTTTCCAGAAATTCCTCATATTGCTGCATCACGCGTGTGATAGATGGCAGACCAGCAATGGTGGGGATGTCTCATGCAGTCTTAGTGGAATGCAAAAGTTCTTGTGGAACTGACTAGTCATCAACACTATTGAAAACACACATAGCATGAAGCAGTTGGCATTACAATCTTGTCCGATATGACCCAACGGCTAAGATACTCTTTACATCAACCACAAATCCTTTTGATAATAAGACAGAAGAACCTAAACAATGGTGCCAGCTACTTCATGTCATGTGTGCTTTCAATAATATTGATGACCAGTCAGCTCCACAAGAACTTTTGCATTCCACTAAGACTGCGTGGGACATCCCCACCATTGCTGGTCTTCCATCTATCACACACGTAATGCAACAATATGAGGAATTTTTGGAAAATCAAATGGTTCGGTCCTTTGTAAATCATGTGATTGACACTTCAGACTACTACTCTTCCGACTAGTGTGGTTACTTTATGATTGCTTTATGTATGTGGTTACTTTATGGTTGCTTTATGAGTGTTGATCTGTTTACTATGCGGACTTAAAATAATGTAAAGTCCAAGAGAGTCTATATAAGGGTAGTCTCCCTCAGGTTGTGATCATCGGTATTCTACTCGAGAACCTCATGTGTTGTACTTTGGGTTTGCTATAATAATATTAGTGTGAGTTGTTTGTGTGGTGTATTCCATCTTTAGTATCTTTATCATCGGTGTTCTACTCGAGAACCTCATGTGTTGTACTTTGGGTTTGCTATAATAATATTAGTTTGAGTTGTTTGTGTGGTGTGTTTCATCTTTAGTATCTTTAGTTGTTCCATCTTTACTATCTTTAGTTGGTATCATCAAATATAGTGCCAAACCTATTTTTTAAGAGATTAGAAAGGTTATCTGCTAAATCATCCTTAGTATGGCAACATCATCTTTATCTTTATGAAGAGATTATATTTATACTCTACATGTTTGTTCTTCTGATGTGATGTAGGCACTTTGGCATGTCCAGTTGTTCCCTTATTATCAGAATATAATGGAATGAAGTACTTAATAAGCTTATGTACTAGCTTCATGGATAAAAGTTTCTATAACCAAAACCTTATTTGGTTGCTTTTCCAGTTGCCAAAGACCGTTAGGCTTGGAATCAATTGTTCAATTATGCTTGGAAATTTTCCATGTGATGGCTATTCCACCCAAAGTGAAAATCATTCATGAAGTGGACTTTTAGTTCTCCTTGTCAATCTAGAAATTGGAATTTGTGTAATCCATTACTGATATAAATCTACACCATAAGCGAAGAAGTAATCCTTGGTTCTTCTCAAATACTTGAGAATGCATTTAACAATAGTCTAGTGATCTCATCCTAATTCTAGATTTGATTGGAACCTATTCACCATTCCAATTGAATAACAAATGTTTGATCTTGTGCACGTAATGACGTATATGAGACAGATTTATATATCATGTCTAAAAAGTACATTTTCTTAGAATCCTGCATAATATATGTAACTAGATTTTTCTTTTTCCCGATCAGAATTTTGTCAATGTATGATTGTGAAATGTATGACTGTGAAAGCCCTAAGATCCTAATCTTACGATTTTTCACAAGTTTAGTGCCAAGGATATAACTAGCCTCCCCTAAGTCTTTAATTGAGAAGTTGGCAAATAGTCATACTTCAATAGATGATTGTTTTGTCTCTCTGCAATACCATTTTATTGTGGTGTTCCAGGGAGATTCAATTGAAATACTGTATCATCGTCTTTGAGGTAGACCCTAAATTTGTTTGACAAGAGCCCTCTATTTTGATCTGATCTAAGGCATTCGATAGATTTATTTAATTGGTTCTCAACCTCAACATTGAATTCTTATAACTTTCAAAGATAATATGATTTTTGATGTATTAAGTAAATACATCCACAATGAGATTAGTCATCACTAATCATAATAAAATATTCATACACATATTGTGTTTGAATATTTATGTGATCAAACATATCAGAATGTATTAACTCTGAGCACAGAATCAATTGTGCAAAAGTTGACTTTATTATCAACACACCCAGTGAAGCATCCTCAGACCTGTGAGGAAGTGGGAAGATGACGGTCCCGTAAAAGGGAAGAGATACTTTACCTTACCTACTACATGATCACTATTGATATACCATAGTACGCACACTATGACCTAAGGACGGTCGGTGCTCAATCAACACTATATCAGGCCCTTCCCTCCCAAGGATAGACAACCTTGAAGATTGACCAAGTAAGAGCCGACCACCCGACCACCTCTTCCTCGACCATACGACCATGACTGTGACTATGAGAGAAGGCCCCATGTTATCTTAAGCAATGTTCTTAATCAAACCCGAGCGGTTATTTGACCAAAGGTAAACCATGGTCGAGTTAACCAAATAGGCCAACTCTGCTAAAAGTGGAGGAGAGGGCCAATGAGGAAGGGGCCCGAAATCACTATAAAAAGGGTACGGATCGACCAAGTAAGATGAGCAATTGCAAATACTTAGAATCTATTCCACTTGGAGAATTTGAATATCAACTAACTTAGGCATCGGAGCCTCCTTCCTAGAGGGAACTTCGGGCCAGTTTCTGACCTATGTGAGTGTAGATCTCAGTTCGTAACAGAGACCAGATCATTGATCCGGCTGAAGGACGGAGATTAGCACTAACATAAGAGAAATAGAATTATTAGAAAGTGGAATTTCAAATTGGTTGAATTAAGAGTTTTGAAACTCTCTATGTGGTAGCATTCAATTTAGACAAAAATACAGTACATGCCAAGTTTTTACATCTTGATAATTTTCTTATCTACATATTTACAAGGAGTATCAAAAATTCACTTGGCCCTTGTTTTCTACAAAATTACATAACAAGTCAAAGGACTCAGAACAGCCTTTAATCCTTTGAAGCAAGGGAATCTTGACTAGGTACTCTTGGCTCTTATTTCTAAATAACACTCCGAACATCAACAATGTTCATAAATAGGCTTTGATTAAAATAAATAAATAAACAAGGGATGAGCTAAAAATCCCAATGAAAGAAACTATGCAACCACACAAAAGAAACAAAACATGCATAAACAATATCATAAAGGACTACAACAAGAATAAATAGAATTCATTGGTCAAGTCAATATGGTGAATTTCCACTTATGAACAATAAGTGAGGACACATCGTGATCAACAACAACCACATATGCCTCATATCACAATAGCAAGTGTGGAAAATACATCATCATTATCATCATTGTCTCGATCATCGAAGCATCATCGGGCCCTTCAACTGGCATCATTGGGCATTCCCGCTAGCAAGTGGGGTAACATCTCTTGATTTCGGTTGTCAGAGCACCGGGGCATCCAGTGGCGAACCGCTCATTCTCGTGGGCCAAGCAAGGAATTTACTATGTGCTTCACCTAATACCTCTCTGCCTACTGGAAATGGGTGGCAGTCATGGGTCGGGTTTCCATTCTTATATCATTTCTTTCATAATCCTTTCCCATCATTCCATTCCATGACGTTCCTTTCATTTTTCTTTCTTTCTATACATTTGCATTATATGACATTCATTATATGGAACAACATCATGTAATGTTCTATGTATCATACCTTGTAATATCAATTAACTTAATAAAAATCATACATCGATTCCATCACAGACAATTTATCATTTCATACATTTATTTAAGCATACCACAAATAAAAAGAGGTGGTGACTAAATTTCCACTCACAGATATCGCCTGCAGGTACCAAGATCCGATGCCTGACCGATTTGTCCCAATATAAAGTTTCTTATATTGGCTTCAGTCAATCTTAGAATTTCATTCCAATTTACATACTTATACGTTGATGTTCAAAATCATTTGCATGTATGTTGATCTATTTGTCTATGTTCTTAGGCTCTTGATAAAAGTCTAATATCATACCTAGACACTATTTTTAGTTCCTGCTAAGATCAAATGAAGTCTTCATTCAGTTTTTTTAAGACCTTAAACCCTACATATATTTAATTCATTAATTTAATTTCAGTTCTTGGTACTATTGTATAATTTTTATTTTCATATTTTAATACATTCACTTTTTTTATATCATGTTTACCCATTGAATGCTCCCAAATATTGGTTCAAGAGATCCAATATATAGTTCCACATAATAGCATTAACTTCCTTTACTCTAATGTTCATTTCAAAACAAAAGGGGATTGTTATACAAACCAAAAGGGAGGAGGAGGAAAATCCAGCAATTGATGGCCATCACGGGAGGCAGGGAAACAGCCTAATGGCCCAAAATACTAGCTAAAAACAAATCCCAAGTATATAAAATTATATTTTCATGTCCCAAACATCATTCCATTATTAGGCTTCTTTCACACCCTACCCTCAATATGGCACAGGAATGCCGGCACTGGATACCTCACCCACCCAATCATCCTGTTTTTCACCGGAACCTACTCTAGGATTGACCACAACACCACAATCATTAGTTAAAATCAGAGTTGCAGCAAATATTATAAGATCAGATATATAAAGTCCATTTCCATCCAGTGTCTCTATGTGATACTACATTTACAGTAATCCATAGCACCATATATTGCAGTAAATTCATATAGTTATCCCATTATAACAAAAATATTTACACAAATATGCCTTCTTCCTGTATCATGTCATCAACCTGGATCATCAAAAACTGATCACCACTATTACATATATGTACATAAAAAAATAGCCAGTTACATTTACTCCTCAGAATTGATGTCCTCCATAAACACAATCATCACACTCACAATCATGTTCATGGTTGTAATCATCATCATGGATATAGGCCAACTGATCCATGGCCATAATCTCACACTCTGTACTGGTAATCGGCATATGACTGCTCTCATCATCTAAGGATCAAATAAAAGAAGGGTGTGTAGAAAGGCAACCCTAAAACGATGTAGAAGATAATGAAAAAAATTAAACAAACAATGCACATAGATTTACGAGTTTCGGCAAGGTTGCCTACATCATCGGTGAGATGAACTCTTGCTTCACTATCAATAGGGTTACAACGCTCATCTGTCACACCTCTCAGTATTGCCTGTCGAGGCGCCGCACCAGTACTCCCTGGATTAAACTGTGACGGAATACAAGACATCGTACACCAACAAGATGAGCATTGGAAATGCTCAGTAAGGGGTGGGATAGACAAACACACGTAAACATATGATGCAATGCATGCTCCATACAAAAAAAGAATACTCATGATTCCAATTATTAAACTATAGAAATCCCTAGTCCATTACTAAGTCTCGTCTCCTATAGGTATACTGCTATGCAACGTGGGTGGCATTACCTATCTTGTACGTTGGGCCACAGGAATACAAGCCCGTTGTAGGCAGGAGCCAACCAGTCTCGGTCAAAGCCTCGGTCCCCCAGCTAACCCCTAATTAGCAACCCCGTATAATATATATACATCCACCAGGCATATAGTAGGTTGTATCCTGTCTCACATCCATTGCTAGTATAGTACGTCGTACCACACAAAAGTGCGCTACTGATCAGGTAGTCACATATGCCGGGATTAGTCCGTACCTAACCCCTACGCATAAGGGGTTGTAGCACTTGGGGTTGTAGCACTTAGGGTTGTGACAACTAGCCTAGCATACTCTATGATGCACAACCATTCACCAAATTCACACATACAGTTATGGGCACCTGCACGTGTCCCATCTTACCTGTCTTACCTTTCACATCTCAGTTCCATCAATTACACCATATTAGAGATCATCAAAATAAAAAAACATGCACATCCACAAATAATTTATGCATGAACAACAATAAGAAACACTCTAAAAAAAAGAGGACAGGGCACCCACTCACAATGGTACTCTGAAATAGATAATCTTCCTTCTGGCACTAAACAATCTCCCACATTGCTATTTAGATTTTCTAAAACCAGAAATATATACATATATGATATTAAAAATCAATTTGAAATCATTCATCACTAGTACGGTCAGCCATAATCTCCTCTATAAGTTCTATAGGTCCCCTTTTAATCTAATAGATCTCAATTAAAGTCTAGAAGCAAACTAGTCTCTGGAAGCCGAACCGACTGGAGATTGTGGGACCAACCGACTGGCCTATGGTCTCCCACCGACTGCCCCTTTTTCCTATAGAATTTCAGTTCTGCCAGTGTTCAGCCGAAGTTCACTTCTGTATTAGCTCATACTCCTCTGTTTTGAGGTCCCAACCACTTGATAACAATATAAGGACTTAATTTAAGCTCTCATTTAATCTATTCATGATTTTCTATATTCAAACTCTTAGATTATATATGTAATGTAGTAGTAATTTCAGATTTCTCCCATTTAAACCAAGTTCTCATACAAAATCATAAAATCAGAGATGGAATAACAGTATTTAGCTTTTATTTGATGATCAAACCTCATATGCATGCATAGAATCAAACATTTAATTCATCTTGCATGTGTATTTAAAACCATATAACAGTAAAATCAGGATGGGATTTCACCTCAATTCAAATTAATTTTTCTGTTTTAAGAATTTTAAGTGAGGATCTTAGTATTCCAGTCTCATTTGGTCTTCATTCATGGTAATCCATTTTAAATTTAAGAAATTTCTCTCCATTACATCAAAGAAGCTCACTCTAAGTGTTTACTCCATGCTGAATTTCAGATTTCACCTTAATCTTCCCTATTCAGCCAAATCGGCCAGCCTAAAAACTAATCTTCACTATGATTTTATCACTTCAGCACTTACACAAAGTTAGATTCTTACCAGGAGTAAGAATCAGCCAATTGTTGTCTCAAGAACCTCAATTCTCTTTCAATTTCTTCTTCTTCTCTTTTCTGCTTCTCTTCTCTTCTTCTCCTTCTTCTTTCTCTTTTCTTTCTCTTGTTGTACATAAAAGAAAATGAGAGTGCAAATGTCAGTGGAGCACTATTTATAGTCCTATCTCCCTTAGTGTACACACACACACACACACACACACACACACAGAGACACACACATATATATATATAATAAATATATGCTATCTACATAATATCAATACTTATTCATATTTAATTTCATACATAACTTAAATTCCTATAATTCTTATGTATATTATGTATATTATTATTTTATTTATTTTATCATAAAAGGCTCATAGAAAGTTGGTCCGGACGTTAAATTATAAGTGTGGCACCCACACTCCCTGTCAAGCCCCATATAGTTCGCCATATAGGGAATGGACATCCTGGGGCCATTCCCACTAGCTACGAGGCAAAGAAAGTTTGTTGTAGTGATAGTAGACTACTTCACAAAATGGGCAGAAGCCGAAGCATTGGCCATAATAACGAAGAAGAATGTAAGGGATTTCTTCAAGAGGGCGGCGGTCTATCGATTTGGGATCCCCCGGGTGATAGTAACAGACAATGGAACTCAATTCGCCAAACCAACTTTTGGTTCGTTCTGTGAGGCCATCGGCATTGAGCACAGGAAGACATCCGTAAGTTATCCATCGACCAACAGATTGACGAAGGTAACCAATCGTACCTTACTCCAAGGAATAAAGAAGAGACTAGATAATGCCAAGGGGCTGTATGCAAATGAATTACACAGCATCCTTTGGGCCTATCGAACAACTGAAAGGTCAGCCACCGGAGAAACACCCTTCAATTTAACTTACGGCATCGAAGCTTTACTCCCAGTTGAGATAGGAGCCATAACCCATCGAGTTCAATACTACGACGAAGGAAAAATATGACGAAGGGCTTCGAGCTAATTTGGACCTCCTGGATGAAGTATGAGAAAACTCGCAGGAAAGGATTACAACTTACCAGCAAAAGGTTGCAAGACATTACAATTCCAAAGTCCGAAGGAACGAGTTCATAATGGGAGACCTCGTCCTAAGAAGAGCGGAAGTATGGGACCCAAAGCATCAAGGAAAGTTAGTTACAAATTGGGAAGGGCCTTACAGAGTCACCCGAGTAATACGACCAGGCTCCTATCACCTGGAGACTATGGGGGAGAAAGGTACCCTGATCATGGAACTCGAAGAACTTGAAGAAATTCTATCAGTAGCAATAACGTGCGTGCACATTTACTTAGTCGTTTTTTGAATTCTTAATATTTGTTACTTTTTAAGCACTCTCTATTTATAGTTTTCCATCCCCGAGCGTTTTGGAGGATTTTTATTACAAAAGAATATATAAGCTAGTTTACGGCAATTGATTCTGGATAATGGCTATGATTAAATAACATCCCTCGGTTGGGGGCTCAGGCCAAGGTTGAGCGGACCTGACCGAAGGGTCCTCCCTAGGTTGGGGGCTTAGGCCAAGGCCGAGTGGACCTGACCGAAGGGTACTCCCTCGGTTGGGGACTCAGGTCGAGGTCGACACTACCTGACCCAAATCACAACCTGACCCTATACTAGAAATTCCCTTTCGCTCACAGGATGAGAGATAGCCGAAGGGCTCACCTGAAGTCATAAAAAGGGGAAAGGCCACCAACAGCACCCCTCAACCTTCAGAGACAAAGAAAGCCTCTGCAGCTGAAGCTGAAGAGAAGGAAAACTCTTAGAAAAATCTACTATATAGGAGCTTCAGTCTACATACTCCTGCCACCAAACCAAAGATATACCTGAGCCATCCCTCATACTCAGGATTAGCCGAAGCACATATTATAATTAAAAAAAATCTCATTAATAGGAGTGCCAGCCTTAAGGCCCCTGTCATCGGGACTAAGACATACCTAGGTCATCCTTCGGTTCCAGATCAATCATTAAAAGGTGGAAACATCTCAAGAAAAAGAGAAACCAAAAGGGGGAAGGTGCTCATTTATCAAAAGGCCCGAAGGCCAAAATTACATTATAAAAGACCGAAGGCCACAGACAAAAAGGAGGAAAAAGCAGAAGAGGGCCAAAAGCCTTGAATTACAAAATCAGGCTCGAAGGCCAAAAGGAATATAGTAAAAGCAGCCTCATTGAGCGTCCGTCAAATTTTTAGCTTCGTCCTCGAAGGGGTTGAGAATGTCTCAGTCAGAGCCATCGTGGCTGGGGCAAAGGCACCTCACATTGCAACTAAACCTCCTCAGCCTCACCACTGCTCTCCTCTTTGTTGGCCACTTTGGTAGCAGTTGGAGCTGCTCCGTCACCCTCTTCCTCGAAGATGAGACCGCTCCCCTCGAAAGATATCTTGGGATGGTGCTCGAGGATCCAATCTCAGACTTCGGTGGTGCCCATAGTATACCTGGGGGCAATGGCTTGCTTGATCTCCTCCCAAAACTCCTCAGAGGCCTTGTACTGATTGACCCCTCGGACCTCGGCTTCCTGTAGCCTCGCAGCTATCTGCGCCTTCAGCTCCGAAAGCTTGCAATCGTACTCCTAGCAGGTCTGAAGGAGGTCCACCTCCAGATGCTCCACTTTCTCAAGAAGGAAAGTACGCTCGTTATCAAGGGCCGACTTCTCGTGTTCGGCTGCCTCAAGGTCTCGGGCCAGGGCTTCAGCTTGGATAATTGATTGGCCACTTGATTCTAAGCCTAAACAGCACCCAAATAAAAAAAAAAAAAAAAAAAAGGAGAAAGGCAAAAAATAAGAAGCCGAAGGCCGAAGGTTACCCCTGCCATGAAGACACAGGTGTTGGTGATCATTGTCGCGGTCCCTTGACCCTGAGCCCCAGCAGCGTCTCTTGGAAGGTTGCCCTTCTACACCATCTCCTGGGCTACTCACCCAACATTCAAGGTGTCATCCTCCTTGATGGACCAATGAGGGATGAAGCCAACTTCGGCCCAAACTCGGCTCGCCCTCGGGTTTTGGAAGTCGATACCAAGAGAACAACATGAGGGGGTGAGATGGTGCGACCAAGAGCAACGAGCGCCTAAACAGCCTCGGGAGGGGTCTTCAACTCTAGGTCTCTTCTTTGAGGGGGTCTCAGAGGTGGAAGCTCCCTTTTTCTTCTCCTTCTTCTTCTTCTTTAGCTGCTTTCACTGTGTCTCTCGCGCCTTGGCCTCCTTCATCTGAGCCTACCTCTCGGTAGCAGCAGCTTTGGCCTCAGCTCTTGAGATTTGCACTGCAACAAGATGAAGACGAAGAAGGTAAGTATGAATGATGAAGGACGAAGGATAGTAGCTAAAACAAATTCTGGCCAAGGCCAAGGACTCACCTGGGCTAAGCTCGAATCTGAACAAAACAACGTCCGATTTGAGACTATCGGAATCAATCGGAGGGCACGTACTTTGATGCATAACCATCTCCATCGACTCCATGTCTGTCCCAAAAAGGGAAAGTGAGGAGTTCACCATCCTCAGATCAGGGATGTCCCAAACTGTGCTGAAGGGCACCCATCTGACGACCTCACGAAGAAGAATTTCTCCTTTCAGCCGTGGATCGAGGTAGGGTAACCATTCAGAAGTCGAAGATCTTTTTGAGGGATGAAATAGTACCAGCCTGAAACCCCCTTACGGGCCTGAAGAAGAAAACAATTGACAAAGAGGGGGAGGAAGAGGGGCCTTCGATCCTTAGAGAAAAGGATGATAAAACTTAGCATCTGCTGCCACCCATTCGGTGTCAGCTGGGTAGGGTAGATCTCGTAGTGCCAAAACACTCGGCCAAAGAAAGGATGGAAGGGTAGACAAAGGCCAACCTTGAAAGCCTCTCTATACAAGCACAACTCCTCAGGATTCCTATAGCTGACCCGATCTATTGGTTTTGGTGTTCGAAGCACAAAGGCATCTGAAATACTATAAGAGGCCCTCAACTCCTCTAGTTCGGGCCTGTCCATGGTGGAAACAATGTTGTGAGCCTCCACCTCGAGGGTGTCCTGGGTTCGGGCACAAGACTTGAGCACCCTTTCCCTTAAACCCTCACAGTTTGAACCACCCTCGGACCTACTTGGCGTGGCTGTAGACGAGGAGTCATGGGAAGAGGGCGAATCTGGGGAAGAGGCTGAAAACATACCCAGATGAACTAGACATGGCACTTACTTATGAAGGACTAGAGAAACCGAATGACAGAAAGAAGGAAAAAATTGAAACCAAAGGAAGGCTCTCCAAAGGAAAAGTAGTAGTGGCCCACTAATGGACCACCACCCCTTAAAAGTGAAGAAAAAAAATATGACTACCTAAGCATTGATGGCAGTGCCACGTAGTCAATGGTGATTCTCAAGGTTCGCACGGGTCAGAGACACGAGTGAGACTGCCTCCAAGGTAGGCCAAGGCCGAGTAGACCTAACCGAAGGTCCCTACCTCAGGTGGGAGCTCAGACCAAGGCCTAGTGGACCTGACCAAAGGTCTGTACCTCTGTTGGGAGCAGAGGCTAAGGCCGAGCAGACATGATCGAAGGTCCCTACCTCGGTTGGAAGCTCAAGCCAAGGCCAAGCAGACCTGATCAAAGGTCCCTACCTCGGTTAGGAACTTAGGCCAAGGTCGAGCAGACCTAACGTCAAGCAGACTTGATCGAAGGACCCTACCTCAGTTAGGAGCTCAGGCCAACGCCAAGCGAACCTGATGGAAGGTCCCTACCTCGATTGGAAGATCAGGCCAAGGCCGAGCAGACCTGATCGAAGGTCCCTACCTCGATTGGGAGATCAGGCCAAGGCCGAGCGGACCTACTGAAGGATGCTACTTTGGTTGGGAGCTCAGGCTAAGGCCGAGCGAACCTGACACCGAGTGGACCTAACTGAAGGACCCTACCTTGGTTGGGAGCTTAGGCCAAGGTCGAGCAAACCTGACCGAAGGACCCCACCTCGGTTGGGGGCTCAGGCCAAGACAAGCTGAGTAGACCTGACTGAATGGTCTTCCCTCGGTTTGGGGGCTCAGGCCAAGGCCAAACAGACTTGACCGGAGGGGCCCCCCACGGTCAAGATAAAGGCCGAAGCCGAATGGAAAGGACCAAAGGGTTACTTCAAAAAGAAGAAAAAAGACGTCGTTACTCCCATTGGGAGGGCTCCTCAGTGGCAGTAAAGGAGCTTTTAATAGGCAAATAATAAACCATCCAATCAGACATGGACACATGGCATCTAGCCATGTATCTACAACGTAGCCTTGGATATCGCAAAGGAACCCTAGCTTCCCCTCAGTGGTAGAGTCATAATAGGACTCTGTTCTATAAGGGAATATTCCTTGAGGAGTCATGGGGTGCGCAAGGAGGAGTCCTCCAACAAACCATCCCAATCCCTTCAGAAGAGGGGGGACGTATCCCAGTAGGAGTCTACAAGGGATATTCCTATAAGAGGAGACCTGCCAGACAGAATGGGGTAAGGACACACATTCGCACCATTACTCTATTGATTACTCTGTTACGTGGGCTTCTGACTTGGGCATCAGAGGACTAATCCCAGAGCCATCTCTAGGCCTCTGCCTTCTGTGCTTTTGTTGGGATTGACGCTCAACCTTATATAGATTCTCCAGCAACAACATAAAGGAATTTAGTTTGGAAGAATTAAACTGAATGTGTATAGGCTGACATGGTTGAGCTTGGTTGACAATGAAAGTAAGTTGATGATGTGGAACATGGTCAGCTAGGCTAAAAGACTAGGGAAACTATGGAGATGCTACAATCATTGTGGGTGTTACAAACAACTGCCAGAGGAATTTTGGATGATTGTGCATTGAACATTGTTTATCATAGTGAGTTGGCTAATGCCACAAAACCATTGATGTCAATGAGCATGGAGAATTGCAGGTAGCTGTAGAGCAACATCAGTTGTGATGAATCAACAATTGAGTCAAAGTTGTCATATGTATGGACATGTGACAATTTGATTCATGTGGTACTTGGCAGGTGGCAATGGTAGTGTTAGTGAGATGGTTCAGATAACAGTGGGCACAGTTGGTATAGGCTGAAACATTGCTTGTTGTGGTCAGACATTAAAGAACATATCACGATATTCTTATCTAAAGTCTCCAATTTGCCATGATCCATGCTGACATCCTAACAAAATCCGACAGTCATAATTCATCCCACAAAATGGTGGTGTTGATCGATTGGCTATGAGTCATCCCGTGATCTATTGTAGAGCACACACTTGTAGACCACACCTGAGGATATCCTTTGGGGCTTTCTCATTGGCCGTCAGTAAAAATTGAATATCTCTCTCATTTGTAATCCATTTTTAAGATTCATGTTGAAGTATGCTCTTTTATTCTAGTTACACACAACCAAGGGAAAAAATGGAGCGGAGAGAGAAAGAACATCCTTTGAGGTAAGGGTGTCAAATGGTACGGTATTTAGTATGCCTTCGGTATGGTATAATAGATTAAGAGTAATTACCAAAATTGTATTGTATTGAGAAAATTTGGTACATTACGGTTTTCGGCTTGATACGATTTTTATTTGATATGGATACTGTTTTGGTATTATATTTTTGCCATTTTTCTTTTCTTTTTATGTATGTATATTTAGTGTTTGGTATTGTTTTGATAATTCGATACGATTCAATACATAACAAACAATTTTTTCTTAAATCTGTACCGAGAAAAAAAATGTCATATCAAATTTGTACTGAATCTCCTTCGGTACGGTAATTCATTACAGTTTCAGTACCGATATTAGGTATTGATACCGAGTTTACACCCTTACTTGAATGGTTACTTGGGTACATTAAATGTGGTGAATCCGTTTCAAAAACCAACATGGACTTCATTAGGCTGCATTGACGGCACAAGGAGGTTAAGTAATGCTATGTTGAAGCTTTAGTTGAAGCTTTAAAGAAGCTTAACAAAAAGATAGCAAAGGAGTGAAGACAAAGAGGGACCACCACAGTCAAGCACTTAAAGATTTAAGTCTCCCCTACATTGGTTCAGTTGAAGATTCTATAGATCGTATGGAAAGCATAATGAAGTCTATAAAAGAGTAATTACCTAGGAAGGTAATCTCTATTTTGTACAAGTCCATTTATGTGTTTGACCTAGGATGTATATGTAGCATAACCTATGGTATTGTAAGGGGATTGGGACTTGTATTTATTTTCATTTATATCTATTATAACTTTATAAGTTGGGGCTTGACTGGAGTTGGGGTTGTAACCTGTGCTTGGGTGCCATCTTAGGTTGAAATAGGTGTGATAGCACCTGCACCGTAGTTGTGCCATAAACTACTTGAGTATTGATCAATATACAAGACCTTGGGTAGGGTTTTTGCTCTGTGGGTGTAAGAAGTTAGCCCAACCATGTATATCCTATGTTGCGTGGATGTGATTGTATTTTGGAGCACTATGGATTGTGTTTGTTTGGAGGATGGGTGTGTTTATCTGGTAGGCTTGGCCACTTGGTGGTTGCATGGTGGATAAACATGCGATTGTGTGTTTGAAACTGGTAAAATTGGGATTGCCCCTAGCCAATCTAAGTGAACAATAGGCGGTGCCAACAATGATGGAACAATTAGGGTCAGCGTTTGGGGAGAAAAATTTTAGACACTGTTCACCCCCTCTTAGTGTCAACTTGAGATTCACAACTTCAAAAAGTCAAGCAATTAGGGATCGCTATTGTAACCAATTGTGTTGACTCCCAAATTGTAGTGGACCTGCTAGATCAGGGTATGGAACAATTGCCATGGGAGTTGTTTCCTTACCTTCTTGATATTAAGTCTTCAATTACTATGTTTGATCCTATAAAAATTATTTAAAAAAAAAAAAAACAAAGAAAAACAAATGCTATGTATTAGTGGCGTATCAACTAGCAATTGGGGCTCGATCTTAACTGTGGAAACATGTAGATAATGATATTCTCTCCTTGTTTTGTTAATACTATTTTGTTTTTCTACCAAAAAAAATTTAATTGTGACAATGATCCATTCAAGATTCTCATGTGATCTAGTTCAATGTATACATATATGTACACTCACAATTGGACAATCAAATGCTTGAACAATTCTAGGTTAAGACCTTTGGACCATCAATAACAAGTTAATATCATACAATATAAAAACATAAATAAACACTATTAATCAATTGAGAAAAAGAAACTTACTTGGTTGGGTGGCCCTGCGCCCAAACACAGAGGCATGCAAAATAACTATCTTGCCCCTTCTGAAATTAAAAATCCCAAGCATGTTGATGCCCTTGTGCGTGTTCTCATTGGGCCTAGTGCTGGTGTAGGAACCACACAACTAGGCAACAATCTCTTGCCCTAATCAATTTGATGGACAATTCCACCAAGAGTGATGTTGGTGTAGTATCCATGTTTAGCTAAGAGAAAAATTCTTTGTTTTCGTGTTACCCAAGGGTCCAATGCAAGGTTTGAGAACTTGGTATCGGAAATGGGATCAGTTATATCCGATATCGATCCAATATCATTCTAGATCGACCTGGAACGGACAAAAATGCCCCTGTTTCAATTGAAAAATCATTTTTTTTTTAAGTTTTACTTCATCCATATTGATCCACCGATAGGATATTGACTAAGAATCGGGGTCACTCAAGGCCGATTCTAATCTGATCCAATTCCTCAAACCATGGTACAATGCAATTTTGTGCACCCTAAATCTCACTACATATTGTTTTTATTCTCAACTTGAGATTGTATCCATTGCACTACGATCACCTCGTTGTGCACTTTCTACTTGCTACAAAGGTGAAGAAGGGGTATATGTGAAAGGAAAATACAAGTGTTGGATCCGCACATGTACGACCAGGTAAGTGATCGTACTGGCAGCGGATCCATTCTCCACTGTTTTAGAGGCCCGCGAGGAGCATTTTGAATGCTATCCATTTTTCTTTGCCGTTAGAAACAACCAAAATTTTCACGTCGCCACTGGGTAACCAAGCGAAGCAAGGCAGATCTCTGATTGGAAGCTGCTTTATCGTCAATTTCTTCTCTCCGTTCGCATATTCCCTCATCACAGGCAATAATAGAGGTAAAGTTTCCGTCATTCATCTCTATATGGCGAATCCATCTTGCGAGATCTCAACCAGAGGACCCATCACTCATGTTATCTTCGATATGGACGGTCTCTTACTGGGTAATGTTGGAAATTGCTTCAACCGCTTCTTAATTCATTCCATTTTGGTTTGTTTTTGTTTGGGTTTCAAATTTCTAGTATTTTCCAAGGCTATATGTCTGGAATCCTGAACTTTTCATGCAATTGTGAGAATGTATCTCTTTTTTATAATTTAGGTATTTGGTTATGACTAATTCACCAGAAACAGGTTTCGAAGTCCATGGACTGGACTTATGAGAAAAGGAACCCAAAAGAGTGAAGAGGAAAGAAAAACGTGAATGACATTCTGGGTTTACATTAATTGGCTCAGAATCACATAGAACACTCTTAATTCACTTCATTCATCTATTTCCTACGACCTCTCAAGCAACATTACCAGATTGATTGACAGAACAAATGAAATCCCATGAACTCATGCGAAACTTCTGTTGATTTACATGCTGATTCACCTTGCCACTCTGACATAGTTCTTTTGATGTCTATATATACAACACCAGCAACAACAAAGACTTTTCCTAACTAAATGGGGTTGACTACATGGATCCGCGATAGAGCAAAATAAGAAGCAAAACAAAGAAAAGGGGCATAAGAAAAAAAAGAAACATATCAAAGCAACATCTCCGGGACATCCCACCTAAATGTAATCGGTAACATGGATCTTAGCGCTCCAAACAGCTCTGTTTGATGCCATACTAGGATCTAGACCTAACTTTTGCATGTCTTTTCTTACCAACTCTTCGATGGTCATTTTGGGCTTGCCCCTGGCTCTTTTAGCTCCTTCCATTTGAGGAGCATGCAAAGTTCTACGCTAAACATTACCAAACCTCCTTAAGCGACATTCTCTGAGCTTGTTTTGAATCAGAGCAACACCCAAATCCGCTCTGACCAGGTCATTCCTCACTCTATTTCTCGTAGTTTTTCCAAACATCAATCTCAATATCCTCATCTCTGCTACACTCAACTTATTAATGTAGGAGTAGGTTACAAGAACTAACCCTCACAATGTATAACCCCAAACAATGCTACTTAAAAGAGACCTTAGGATAAAGGAAACAACAGTCTTAAATAACCCTTACAAGAGTAGTGCAACCCACAAAGAAACAATCCCCAATATACAATCAAGAACCAAACCCTAGAAGAGAGAGAAGCCTGCGGCTAGGGTTTCAAAGGAGCAAAGATGGTTAACTTCTGTCGGCTGGTGTAGGAGATCTGAAGTTTCTTGATTTCAGGCCTGTAGAGAGAGAATATAGAAGATCTTCAAGAACAGCAGCAGCTGACTTCAATTGGGCTTCAAGTGTGGATCGAGTGGCCCACAGGTGGAGGAGAACAGCTCTTTGCAATGCTCGGCAGATCTGAATTCTAGTTGAGGGAATTCTTAAGATCGATTGAGCTTCAGTTTTGGCTTCTAGGCTGATCGATTGAGAGTAGAAGGGCTGGACAGAATTGATGATCTCTTGGACAATCTCACAATAATAGTAACACTAGCAGAAGTAGAATGCAGAAAATAAAGAAAGAACACAGAAATTGAAGGGATAAAGAAGAAACAAGGGAGGTGGGAGAGGAGGTGG
Organism: Macadamia integrifolia; assembly: GCF_013358625.1. Taxonomy (NCBI): domain Eukaryota; kingdom Viridiplantae; phylum Streptophyta; class Magnoliopsida; order Proteales; family Proteaceae; genus Macadamia; species Macadamia integrifolia. The sequence goes on along the minus strand of NC_056560.1, from coordinate 85,036 downwards.
CTATCTGAGCCTGGGCTTCTCACCCGCAGCTATCCCAGCTGCTCTACGCAATTGATTGCAAATCTTCTTTATTAAAATCTGAGAAATAATGGTACATCTGCCTCTCTATTTATAGAGGGAAGTTTACAATCATATTAAGACTGTGAGCTAGTTTCCAAAGAGGACTAGACACTCCTACAACTAGGAATTGAAAATAGAACTAGGACTTGACTTCTAACTCCAACATGGAGTAGGACTCTTAAACTAATAGTCCATAAAGGGCTCACAATTGATGGGCCCCATTGGGAGACTTGCAATCGATGGGCCTAATGGGCCTCTATTTAATTAACTAAATAATGAACCAACCCCCCTCAATTAAGAGGGGCGGTAGTGGTCCTTTGGGCTGGGCTTCCTCCTGCGATAGCCTAGCACATAATATGGATCTACATCAGCTCCCCCCTTCTTAAAATCATTTTTCTCCGATGAATGGATGAAGGACATATAATGCTCGTAGAGATCCATATCAAGACGTCGGAAGTCATCAACATGGATCCAAGTGCAATCTTGTTGTGGTCGTGGTCGTCCTTTCCACTTGACGAGGAAGGAGTAGTAACCTTTGCCCCCATGAACTGTAGTGAACTTGTTGTCAAGGACATCTTCAATAACATTATTTGTAGGGTTTACAAATTGGGGGAGCTTTAGAGTATGTTCCGTGTCACCGTCATCAGAATGGTGTCCCATGTACAGTGTCAGGTCAACCACATTGAAGACATTGCTGATCTTCAGAGTAGGAGGTAATTCCAGCATGTAAGCATTGGGACCAATATGCTTCAGGACCTTGTATGGAGCCATATTCCGAGGATGGAGCTTGTGTACTGTACCGGAGGGAACCTCTCAGGTGGAATTTGAACCATCACCATTTCACCAGGTTGGAATTTCACGTAGCGACGGTGACGATTAGCAGTTGCTTGATACCCGTCATTGGTAACGGCTATGCGATGATGAACATCAGTATGTACCTCTGTGATATGTCTAAGGTACTTATCGACTTCAATAGTAACATGGGCATGAGGTGGCAAAGGTACCATGTCGACTGGTCGTTGTGGTTGCAGTCCAAGAACAATCTCAAATGATGTACGACTAGTGGTGCGGTTGACAGAACTATTATAGGCGAACTCAGCAATGTATAGGATAGATGGCCAGGATTTCTCATAATCACAGATTAGGCAACGAAGTAAATTGCCAAGTCTTCGATTCACCACTTTTGTTTGTCCCTCTGTTTGAGGATGGAATGCCATGAAAAACTTGATTTTAGTATTTGTTTTCAGCCACAGGGTCTTCCAGAAATAGCTCATGAACTTGACATCCCTATCTAAAACAATTGTCTATGGCAAACCATGTATGCTCACTATCTCTTTGAAGAAGAGCTTGGCTAAGTGACTTGCATCAAGAGTTTTTCTACAAGGGAAAAAGTGTGCCATCTTGGAGAATCGATCTACCACCACAAATATGGAATCATACCTTTCTCGTGTAGGTGGTAAGCCTAGGACAAAGTCCATGCTTATGTCTAGCCAAGGTGTATGTGGAATAGGCAGCGGTATGTATAAACCCGCATTCTTCTTTTTTCCTTTAGCAAGTTGACAAGTGCGGCATCTTTGTATAACATGCTGAACATCCTTCTGTAATTGAGGGCAATAGTAGAAATCTACCATCATAGAGTAAGTTTTGTCCTTGCCAAAGTGTCCTCCCATTCCTCCTCCACGTAGCTCTCGAACCAAGTGATGTCTTAAAGAGGTATTTGGAATACAAAGACGTATGCCTTTGAAGAGGTATCCATCATGTATGGAAAATTTGTCATCTCTTCTTCCTTAGAAATTTTTGAACACTTCTGAAAAATCAGCATAAGTAACATACTCATCTTTGATATGTTCCACCCCTGTACTTTGTACTGTGAAGGTATTATCATTAACACCTTCCGACTAAGTGCATTAGCAACTTTATTCTCTTTTCCAGGCTTTTACTTGAGAGCAAAAACGTATCCTTGCAAATATGAGATCCACTTAGCGTGCCGATCACTAATGGTCTTTTAGAAGTGGAAGTATTTGAGTGTTTCATGGTCTGAATAAAGTATGAACTCTTTGCCAATTAAGTAGTGTCTCCAATGCTTGAGAATTTGAATAGTGGCATAGACTTCCAAGTCATAAGTAGGGTACCTTCTTTTTGCATCATTTAACTTTTCACTGTAAAAGGCAATCAGATTGGCCCTCTTGCATAAGCACTTCTCTTATCCCAACATGGGATGCATCAATAGCCACTTCAAACATGATATCAAAGTTGGGTAGTCTAAGCACTGGTGCTTTTGTCATCTTTTGTTTGATCAAGTTGAATGCTTTAGTGGCTGTCGGAGTCCATTGAAATGGAACTTTTCCCCCTTTTGTGCACTTTGTGATGGGTCTACAATAGCTCTGAAATTCCGTATGAACCGTTGATAGAATGGGGCAAGACCATGAAAACTATGAACTTCTATCAAGGTCTTTGGAATAGGCCAATCGACCACTCTTTATTTTCTCCATATCAGCTTCTATACCTTGTGAAGTCACAATAAAGCCAAGGAAGATAACCTTGGGTAGCATGAAAGACCACTTCTTTAAATTAATGTAGAGCTTCTCTTCTCGTAGTACCCTCATGACACGTCTCAGATGCTCTAGGTTTTCATCTTGTGCCTTACAGTAGATCAATATGTCATCGAAGTATACTACAAGAAACTTGCCAATGAATGGGCACAGTACATGTGTCATCACCCTCATGAAAGTGCTAGGTGCATTGGTGAGACCAAAGGACATAACTTTCCATTCATATAGCCCTTCTTTGGTTTTGAAAGCTGTTTTCCATTCATCCCTTGGACGGATTCTAATTTGATGGTAGCCACTATGTAGATCAATCTTTGAAAATATAGAGGTTTTTGTCAACATGTCAAGCATATCATCTAAACGAAGATAGAAAATCTGTACTTTACCGTGATCTTATTGATAGCACGACTGTCAGTGCACATATGCCAAGATCCGTCTTTCTTTGGTGTCAATAGGGTTGGTATTGCACATAGACTCATACTCTCTACTAGATCATCCACTTGTCTCTTGAGCTCGGCATGCTCTGTGGGGCTGAGACGATAAGTGGGCTGATTTGGAAGTACTGACCTAGGCACAAGGTCAATGGCATGTTGGATGTCCCTCATAGGTGGTAGTTCGTATGGTAATTCATCAGGCACCAAATTTGAAAAAGCAGCAAGTAACTCTTTGATTTGTGGTGGATGTATTACTTCTTTCACTGGTTCAACTGCTTTTGTAACAAGGGCTAAGATCAGTCTGGTCTCTTCACTAGTAGTCAAGAACTCCTTATGGGGTAGCACACATAGCTTGCTGGCCACTGTGGCCCTCTTATTGAAATTGTCTTTGAATGGTGGCTTCTTTTGTTCAGTGGTTCATTTGGAAGAAGACTTTGTAACATTCTTTAAGACATGCTGTCTTCTTACTTGGGTAGCCCTTAACTTGTCTTTCACTTGGGGTATGTTGAGTGGATTTAGAATGAATGGCTTGCCTTTGTGATCGAAGAAGCATTGGTTCTTAGTACCTCAAACTAGAACATTGTTGTCATAGAGCCAAGGTCTCCCAAGTAGCACATCAGTGAGGATCATGGGAATGACATCACACCATACATTTTCTTTATAGTCTGAAACCTTTAAGAGTACAGAACATCGTTGAGTTACAGCCATGGTGTTGTTGTCTGGTAATGATATGATACCTTGTATGGTTGTGGATCGGCTTCAGTCTTCAATTTTTTTCCACCACGAAGGCTTGTGATGCTACATTCACGCAACTCCCACTGTCCACAATTACCTGAGCTTTATGAGGTCCACTAGACATCAAAGTGTAGACAAAATTGTGCCTCCTCTAGTCTTTCCCTTTAGATTCAGCCACTAGGATTCTTGCAACCACATTGATATAGGCATAAGGATCATCATCTTCTGGTGCATATTCATCCTTCAATTCATCTTCCGTTCCTTTAACAACAAAATTAACAGTCCAATCATCATCTTGAGGTTCATGTATTTGTAAATCAGGGTTGGACTCAATGGCATTGGCGATGGAGTTGGATCGTCCATGCTTGGGATAGAATTTTGCTACATGACCAGTTCTTCCACAGTTGTAGCATGTCACAACTCCGTTCTCCCTTCCCCCCTTTGCAGCCTTACCCTTATACTGTGTATCTTATGGAGCTCGGGTAGGGAATACATTGGGTTTGGTTGGTGCAAATTGCCTTTTGCTGTTAGCTGGCTGGCTGGCTATACCTCTTGGAGGATGATTTGATCAAATCCTCTGCCTCTAGTGCCTTTTCAATGCAAGTATTCATGGAGGGTATCTCGATTACACCAAGCTTCTCACTAATGTCATGCCTTAATCCCAATTTGAAACGGGATATGAGTAGTTCTTCATCTTCTTTATAGGCACCTGTTCGAGAAAGCAATTCATTGAATCGATTAATATATTCTTCTACAGTCAGAGTACCTTGCCTGAGAGTATTCAGCATGTTGTAGGGTCGACGCTGGTATGTTGGTGGTAGAAACCTATCGTTGAGGATAAATTTCAAGTCTTCCCAACTGTGAGGGATTTGGTACCTGCGTATGAGCCTATCTTCTTCAGCATTCCACCAGTCCTTAGCTCTACCTGTCAGCTTAGTGATAGCTAATTGGACTTTCCTTTCTTCAGGCATACGGTACCAACAGATATAGTCATCAAAAGAGTTCACTCAGTCATAGAAGTAGAGGGGATTGTGCCTCCTATTGTACTCTTTCAGTTCCAACTTCACCTTATGTGTATCATCCTGGTGAAATTGGTGGTTGTCATAATCATCATATTTTTCATCACAAACTAGTATGTTCCTTTGAGCTTGCATAGTGACCCTTCTAGGTACATTATAAGTGTTGTTGACAGTAGGCTGAACATTAGTTTGGGCAACATTAGCTTGAGTATTGGAGTGAACAGCAGTAGACTCTTTCAGTTCTGCCAACTGTTGGTCATATCTGTCCATCCATGCAGTCAAGATTTGGAGGGACTTCCACACATCTTCTAGAGTGATTTGTTTGGATCTTTCTTCAGCCATAGCTTTGATACCACTTAATGTAAGAGTAGGTTATAGGAACTAACCCCCACAACGTATAACCCCAAACAATGCCACTTGAAAGAGACCTTAGGTAAAGGAAACAACAGTCTTAAATAACCCCTACAAGAGTAGATTAACCCACAAAGAAACAAACCCCAATATACAATCAAGAACCAAACCCTAGGAGAGAGAGAAGCCTGCGGCTAGGGTTTCAAAGGAATACCTGCGGCTGGAAGTAGGCTGCTCAGATGGGGCTGAAACCAGGGTTGATTGCAGGTCTTATAGGGAGGAGCAAAACCCCCAAAGATGGTTAACTCCTGTCTGCTGGTGTAGAAGATCTGATGTTTCTTGATTTCAGGCCTGTAGAGAGAGAATATAGAAGATCTTCAAGAACAGCAGCAGCTGACTTCAAGTGGGCTTCAAGTGTGGATCGAGTGGTCCACAGGTGGAGTAGAACAGCTCCTTGCAATGCTAGGCAGATCTGAATTCCAGTTGAGGGAATTCTTAAGATTGATTGAGCTTCAGTTCTGGCTTCTTGGCTGATCGATTGAGAGTAGAAGGGCTGGACAGAATTGATGATCTCTTGGACAATCTCACAATAACAGTAACACTAACAGAAGTTGAATGCAGAAAATAAAGAAAGAACACGGAAATTGAAGGGATAAAGAAGAAACAAGGGAGGTGGGAGAGGAGGTGGCTATCTGAGCCTGGGCTTCTCACCCACAGCTATCTCAGCTGCTCCAAGCAATTGATTGTAAATCTTCTTTATTCAAATATGAGAAATAATGGTACATATGCTTCTCTATTTATAGAGGGAAATTTACAATCATACAAAGACTAGGAGCTAGTTTCCAAAAAGAGGACTAGACACTCCTACTAAAACTAGGAATTCGAACTAGGACTTGACTTCTAACTCCAAAATGGGGTAGAACTCTTAAACTAATAGTCTATAAATGGCTTACAATCGATGGGCTCCATTGGGGGACTTACAATTGATGGGCCTAATGTGCCTTTATTTAATTAACTAAATAATGAACCAGCCCCCTTAATTAGGAGGGGCGGTAGTGGTCCTTCGGATTGGGCTTCCTCCTGGGATAGCCTAGCCCATAATATGGATCTACATCACTTATCTATGTTACGCATCTTGACTGCCCAACATTCCGCCCCATACATTATAGCCGATTTTATAACTCTTGTAGAATTTTCCTTTAAGCTTAAGGTTTTACGTTGATCACACAAAACTTCAGAAGCACCTCTCCACTTCATCCATCATACTTTAATTCTATGAGCCACATCATCATTTATCTCACCTTCTTTGTTTATGATTGACCCTAAATATTTGAAAGAATCGCTTTGTGGGATCTCTCTCTCCTCAAGTTTCACCACATCCTTATCCGCCTTGAGTGACTAAAGTCATACACCAAATACTGCATTTTTGTTTTACTTATCTTATGACCCCTAGATTCTAGAGTAGATCTCCATAACTCCAACCTATCGTTGATCTCTGCCGGTGTCTCAGCCACTAGAATAATATCATCGGCAAAGAGCATACACCACCGAACCTCCCTTGAATGTTCTTAGTTAAATCATCCATAATAAGTGTAAGCAAATAAGGTATTAAAACAGATGATGTAACCTAATGGTGATTAGGAACTCATTGCCTTGATCTTCCATGGTTCTCACACTCGTCACAGTGCCCTCATACATGTCTTTGATAATATCTATATATTTACTTAACACCCCTTTCTTCTCCAATACATGCCAGATGAGTCTCTGGGGACTCTGTCATAGGCCTTTTCTATATCAATGAAGACCATGCGGAGATCCTTCTTATAGGTTTTAGACCTTTCCATAAGCCTCCTAAGAAGGTCAATCACTTCCATCGTGGATCTCCATGGCATAAAACCGAATTAGTTTCTTCAGATACTTGTTTCCCTTTTTATATGGACTTTGATAACCTTCTCCCATCGTTTCATGGTATGACTAATGAGTTTTGTGCCTCTATAGTAGTTGCAACTCTGAATATCACCTTTATTTTGTAGATTGGGACAACAATACTTCTCCTCCATTCCTCATGTAGCTTTTTCATGCTCATAATCTTGTTAAACAACCTGGTAAGCTAGTCAACCCCACATAGTCCCAAACTCTTCCACACTTCAATTGGGACCTCATCTGGGCCTGGTGTTCTACCTACTTTCATTTTTCTTAGGGCTTCTTTAACCTTGGTCATTCTTATCTTTCATACATATCTATGATGCCTGCGGTTATGTAGGATACTTACCCCACTCCTAGCTATCTCCATTCCATAATTTGCAAAAATACTCACCCCATCTCTTGTTATTATCTTCATCCTTAACAAGCACTCTACCATCTTCACTCTTAATACATCGAACATGATCGAGATCTCTGCTAATCCTATCCCGTATTTTGGCTATCCTATAGATAGCATATTGCCCTTCCGTGGAATCTAGATTGTTGTACAAATCATATTTTTTTGCTAGTGCTTTCCTCACAATCTTCTTAGGCTCCCTTTTTGGTAGCCTTATATCTCTCTCTTTATCATCCACCTCACCAGACCTTTGCCAAACCTAAAACTATCATTTTTATCTTGATGGCTGCCTATACATCCTCATCCCACCACCAAGTCTCTCTAGGAGCTGGTCGAGTATCCTTAGACATCCCTAGAACCTCTTTAGCAGCTTTCTTGATGCAATCTGTCATATCTGTCCACATCGTGTTAGTGTATCCTTCAAACTCCCACTTCCCTTGCTTCACAATTTTAACTGTAAAAGACCCAACTGAATCACCTTTCGATCTCCACCACCTTACCTTTGGGCAAACAAATCTACTTGGCTTAAGCTTTGGCAAACTGAGGCACATATCCAAGATTAATGGTCTATGTTGTGTTGTTAAGCTCTCTCCAAGAATGACCTTACAATCCTTAAACTGCAATCTATCATACTTTCTCTTGATCTCTATATGTAATGCAAGCTAAAAGGGACCCTCTGATTCCACTCCGCGTAATTGACCCTATTCTTCAAATGTTGAAATTCTAGGTAAGTGGTAGAGAACCAGTGAAGTTTCTGAAATTTGTGTCACGGCATTGATTGGTTTTAGAGTCTTGAAATAAGGACTGTTTAGAGATGTCTATGATGGCCAGAATCAAAGTTTTAAGTTTCAAGATTGTGAAACCTTCCATGGAATTTGTGTCTTCCATCTTCCTTACCTTGTCAATTACTGCTAATTGCAAAGTACATTGAAGTTCTCATTTCTCTGTTTTGTCAGCATACATAAAATATGACCACACAAGGTTTAATGTCAATCCATACACTAACAACGTAAGACATTTCCTACTGGGGGGGGGGATGTGAAATGTTAGGGGATGGGGGGTTGCCAAATAAAAAATTGGCCATTGAAAATGCATCCTTGCATGCATTAGGTATTCGCTAAAAACAAGACAGGTTTCGGATTACCTTTGTAGTGTCACAAGCGCAACTCCTTCGGAGGGACTCAGCACTTGTGTAGGTGTCTCCACTCAGCTGTGGGAGCTCTAATCTTCGAAAACGGAGGCTAGGGTTCAAAACACTAGGTAGGAGAGGAAGAGAAGAGAAGAGAGGAGAATTCAAAATTCTCAAATTTGTTCATATATATGAGTGCTTTCTCTCCTCCCCTTAAGCCTCATTATAAATAGAGTGAAACCCTAATCTGAGTGGGGCCTATAGACTATAATTGTCACGGCACCAAGGCGTTGGATGGCTGCCTAAGCATTTAGGTGACAAGTCGCTCACCTTAAGGCAAATAAAGTGCCTAAGGCAACCAAGTATTATTTTTTTATGTTCCCTCTTTTCTAACATTAAGTCATAAAAAATCAACATTTAGAGAAATGTTCTTGTTCTATAATAAGTTTGACTAGTCAAATGTTTTTATTCTTACAGAGACATTTTGTTCCGGTCAAACTTATATATATATTTTTTTGGTGAATAAATAATTCATTACCAAGCAAAGAAAGAAAATAATACAACCCCTAGAAAGGGGAGGGGAAGAAAACAAAACTATCTCAGAGGGAGTTACTATTCCTAATGGTGGAGCTAGGGAGCTCCTAGTAGTTTACAATATGACAATTTTTAGGGGAGGGATTACAAGTGGAAGAATTCCGAAAGATTTTTGCTTTGACATCAAAGAAGATGGAGCCCCAAATATTCTCAAGTGGGCGGGAGTCGGAGGTCAATTTCCAATGATTTCTTTCCATCCAGATCTGGTTTATTGTAGCGTAGAAGGCCAGTCTTCCTACAATATCACAGATAGACTTTCCCTGAAAAGTCATATCCATCCAAATTCACTCCCTGTCGAAGGGAAGGATTCTCCTGTTTTTTGGCCAGCATTTGACTAGGATCCCTTTCTAGATGGAAGAAGAGATGGTGCAAGCAAAGAAGAGGTGCTCTATCGTCTCCATCTCATTGTTACATAGGATCAACTTGAATGCCTCTCTGCATAAGGAAGTGATTCGTAGGCAAGGAGTTAGTAAACACTCTCTAGGCTATGAAACTCTGGCGGGGGATGTGATACTTGAACCAAATGAGACGATGCTATGGAGAAGTTGGGCCCTGTGTCCTAACTAACTCCCAAGCAGCCTTGGAAGAGAAGAGCTTAGAAGAGGAGGGCATCCATAACGTAGTGTCCTGGCTTTGCTGACGGGATATTGGGAGGACCGGCAAAGAGTTCCATATATCTGCAAAAGGAATCAAAGAATGAGCTGGGGGAGACCAGTTGCCTGAAGATAGAATATCAGACACAAGGGCCAACTTGGAGAGGCCAGAGTTGTAAATTCTTCTTGCGCTTATAGTGTGGTAAAGAATTCCTTTGGGGTGCCAAGGGTCAAACTAAAGGTAAGTATTGGCTCCATTGCCAATCTGGGAGGAGCAGGTTGAAGATATAGAGGACCGGATAGCAATGATTTTACACCACACCCATGAGCCATCTGCTGGAATTTTTACAGTCCAAAAAGAATCCGATTTAAGGGGATTCAAGTGAACCCATTCAACCCATATACTCTTCTTCTTAGAGTTGATCTTCTAAGCCAACTTAATGATACCAGCCATATTAACATCCTTGATCCTTCTCAAACCAAGCCCCCCTTCAGCTTTAGGAAGGTAGATTGCAACCCATCTGATAGGACGAAGAAATCTAGAACACTTAGTTCCTTTCCAAAGGAAAGAGGCAAAATGGACTCCAACTTGGAAATAATGGATTCCGGCAATCCCTAAATACCCGACCAGTAAATGTAAGAAGCTTGGAGAACTCATCTAATGAGTTCAAGATGACCCGTAAAGGATAGAAGCTTGCCTTTCAAAGCTGGAGGCGCTTCCTAATAAGGTCAAGCATAGAAGTACAATTATGAGCAGAGAGCCTGACTAGAACTAGGGGGAGCCCAAGATACTTCACTGGAAAGTGCCCAATGCTGAAACCAGTTTGCTCCAGCAGGGATGCTTTGGCAGAGTCAGAGATCCCAACCAAGAAGATGAGAGATTTTTCCGGATTGATATGGAGCCTAGACATTGCAGCAAACTGAGACAAACATAACATGATGTTTCCAAGAGAAGTGGGATCAGTTTTGGAGAAGATCATTAAGTCATCAGCAAAAGCAAGGTGAGTGAGCTTCATTGCCTTGCACTTAGGGATGGTAGAGATGAGGTGCATGTCAGTAGCCACTTGCAGAGTTCTGGATAAAGCTTCTATGGTAAGGCAGAAGATGTATGGAGAGAGGGGGCATCCCTGTCTGATACCCATTGAAGAAGCGAAGTAGTCAGCTGGACTTCCATTCACCAACACTGAGAATTGGGGGGAAGCAATGCATTGATAAATCCAATTAGTGAAAACTGGGGGAAATCCATGCCATTGAAGACCAAGACAATGGAATCCCATCTCAATGAATCAAAGGCCTTGTGGTTGTCTATCTTCATAAGGGCAGCTAAGGAGTGGGCTTTTCTGTCAAACCCTCTAACAGTTTCATGGAAAAGGAGAACATTATCCCCAATACTTCTCCCCGGGATGAAGGCAGATTGATTGTTGCTAACAAGAGAGTCAACCACAAGCTTGATTCTATTATCAAGGATTTTAGCTATAAATTTGTAAAGGAGATTACATACAGAAATAGGCATAAAATCCTTCATCTCATCAGCTCCCTCTTTCTTCGGAATGAGGCAAAGAAATGTGTGATTGCCCCCTTTGATTTGGCTAGGGTTGAAGAAGAATCTTTTGACTGCTTTTATCATGTCCACTTTAATGAGATTCCATGAAGATGTAAAGAAACCCATGCTAAATCCGTCAGGACTTGGGGCTTTGCCTGCCTTGTGGGAGAGGATAGCCGAAGTGATCTCTTCCTCACCGGGGATAGCCATAAGAGGACCAGTTAAGCTGCCATGGTGAACTTGTTTAAGAGACCTGCAGGGATGAGAGGGTGAGGGGCTGGCTCCATCCTAGACAGGTTTTTGAAGAAGTTAACAACAACACCTTTTATCTCATCCACTTTGTGCACCTGATTTCCATCCAAGGTAGTCAACTTGGTGATGGAGTTGAGATTATTTCTTGCTTACACCGATCTGTGAAGGTAGGCGGTGTTTGAATCCCCAAGCTCTAACCAATTAATCCTGGATTTCTGTCTCATGAAACTCTCTTCTTGAGCAAGGAGGGAAGAGAGGTTAGCTGCCTCAATCTTTTCTTCATTTGCCAAAGAAAGATTGAGGTGATCGGACTGCAGCTGAATCTGAAAGGAGGACAGCTTGTTCCTGCAATCAATAACTTGGGAAGAAATATTCCCGAAGGAGTTAGTTGTTGAGTTTTGTCACTGTTGCTAATCCCTTAGCACCTCTGGACAGGTCCGATATGGGTATTCTAGACCTATCGGGCCTGCTTTGAGTCTTTAGGGTTATGGCTATGTTGGGGGGCAGTATTGTAACCTTCCTTGTTCTGGTTTTTTTTATATATATACATAGAGATAACCTGCGATCAGTCTATTCTGGACAGATCGTAGGTTGCTCTCCCTTTTTGAGGCTATCTGTGATTTCTCCTTCCTCTCTTCTCTTCTCTCTCTCTTTTCTGCTTTTCTTCTTTTCTTCTTCTCTTTTTCTAGTTTACTGGTTTGGTTACAGGAATCTGGGATTCTAACATGGTATCAGAGCTTCTGTAATCAAATCAAGGTTTTGCATCACCATTCTCTGCTGATCTCAACCCTGCACTACTGCTCTTTGGTGCGCAACCACCTATTGCTGCTCCTACTTTAATTTTTTGGCCTGATTATCATGATATAAACACAATCAGGCCCTCCTACTGTTACTACATGGATTCAGCCTTTATTCTCTGGAATTGCTGAAGCCGATACACAATTCTGCAGGTTTTAATGGCTGCCGCCCCTATGTGTTACTATTTTTTGGCTGCTGCCCTATGTGTGAAGCTCTACTACTTCACGGTTTAATGTGCTGCTGTTTTACTACCTTTCTAAATATTCTATTAGGCTTTTGAAGCCTTCTTTTGCTGCTCCCATCAAGATCGACACTTCCTACCTGCAGCCCCTATCGGTTCGATTTTTTTCTGGTTTTCTTTTGGGTCTGATTGCTCTTTGGCTGTTGTTATCAGATCTGGTTGGTGAGTTCTACTTATTTGGTTGTCTCTGCATTACATATTTGTCATTAATTCTTGCTCTCATGGCTGAGACCAAGACTACTACCCCTACCACTACCTCCTCTGCATTGGACAATGTGAATGTCCAGATTACTTCTATCAAGCTTAAGGGAAGCTCGAATTACCTTCTTTGGGCTCAGTCGGTCAAAGTTTATCTGACCGCGAAGGTTAAGCTTGATTACACCACCTCTGATCCTCCCCAGAATCTGACATTGGTTACGCTTAATGGCAGAAAGAGAATGCATTAATCTTAATTTGGTTATGGAATAGTATGGAACCAGATGTGGCTACCAATGTCATGTTTCACTCTATTACCAAGGGAGTGTGGAATGACTTGAAGGAGACCTACTCTCAGGAGAAGAACATGACCCGTGTTTATGATATCTATGAAAAACTGTTTTAGTTTCGCCAGTCGGACAAGCCACTTTCCGAATACTACAGTACTTTCAGGGGTATGGTTGAAGAACTCAATGTCTTCCAACCCTTGACCACTGACATTGACAAGTTGAAGGCTCAGTGTAACGAGTTCTTCGTCTCTAAATTCCTGGCTGGTTTGAACAATGACTTGAAGGCAGTGAAGGGTCACTTACTTGCAGGGGATACAGTGCCTACTCTGAATGATACCTACTCACGACTGTAGCGAATTACTTCCTCTACTAAACCTGATCAGTCTACCAAAGACAGTTCTGCCTTCCATGCCAACCGTGGACGTGGTCAAGGTCATGGGGGAGGTCGTGGGTCGACTGGTTGAGGATCTGGTGGACAGCCCTATGATCGTTCAGCTCGCCAGTGCACTTTTTATGGAAAGCCCAACCATATTGTTGAGACTTGTTGGGCAAAGCATGGCAAACCAGAGTGGGCAACACAATTAGCTAATCATGCAATGTCTGACGATGGTACTGACACAATGGCTCTAGTTGATCCTAAACCAACACCTTCTTCAGGAGATTAAGTTACCGGTCTGGGCGATGACATCAATCAGTTGCTCCGGCGCTTGCACACTCTTGAGGCATCCTTTAATACATCTAATGATACTTCTAAATCCGCTGCTACTCTAGCCACACAGGTACTTCAGCCCTTCTTACTACTACATCTACTCCTTGGATCATTGATTCAGGTGCCTCTGCCCATATGACTGGTAAGTCATCACTTTTTAAGATTTTTTCTACTAATGCCAGTTCCAATTCTGTTATCCTTGCTAATGGCACTTCCACACCAGCCCTTGGACATGATACTATTTCACCTACCCCATCCATTAATTTATCTTCTGTCTTACATGTCCCTCAATTTTCACTAAGTCTTCTCTCTGTAAGTCAATTAACTCGTTCTTTAAATTGCTTAGTCACCTTCTTTCCTTCCTACTGTGTATTTCAGGATCTTCACACGAGGAAGATGATTGGTGGAGGGCGTGAAAAGGATGGATTATACTACCTCAATAGCGGCTGTCCTACTGCTGCTGCTACTACGACTGTTGGGGACGTGACTCCTTTCCAATGGCACTGTCGTTTAGGTCATTTGTCGCTTTCTTGGTTATAGTTTTTATTTCCTAGTTTTAAGTCTGTTCCTAGGTTAGAGTGTGAGGCATGTGAGTTGGGTAAACATCATCGTGCGTCTTTCCCATCTCGCCCTATCTCGTAGTCCGTCTTTATTTTCTTTAGCCCATTCTGATGTATGGGGTCCTTGCAGAGTCAGTAACAGATTTGGTTTCTGGTATTTTGACTTTTGTGGATGACCATTCTCGCCTTACATGGCTATACATGTTAAAGGAAAGATATGAATTTTTACATGTGTTTCACAAATTTTATAATGAAATAAAGACTCAGTTTGGCATTCCTATAAAAATTTTTCATTTTGACAATGCTTAAGAATATGCTCAAACTGATATATTTGAGTTTTGTAATACCCATGGGATGATACACCAAACTAGTTGTGCCTATACCCCACAACAGAATGGGGTAGCAGAGCGCAAGAACCGGCATCTTCTTGAGGTTGCCTGTGCCATTATGCTTCACATGCATGTTCCTAAACATTTTTGGTGTGGTTTTAACCGCATGTTATTTGATTAATGGTATGCCATCCTCTGTCCTGGCAGATAAGTCTCCATTTTCCGTTATGTTCCCTAATTTACCCAGTTTTATTGTTCCACCTCGTATCTTTGGGTGTGTATGTTTTGTCCATAATCTGCATATGTAGGTTGACAAATTATCCCCGAGGTCTACTAAGTGCATCTTTCTGGGTTACTCTGGTACTCAGAAAGGATATAAGTGTTATGACCCCATTACTCATCGGAATTTTGTTAGTGCTGATGTGACCTTTTTTGAAGGTACGTCATTTTATTCTCCTCAGGTGTCCCAGTCTAGTCTGAAGTGGTCTTCTCCATCTTCTCCACCCATACCTTCTCTGATACCCCTACCTGATGCTCCTAGTACTAGTGACTCACCTCCCCTATAGGTTTATCAGTGCAGGAAGAAGACTGGATAGCCATGTGGTGAGGTCATTAATCCTGAAGATTCACTCCTTCCACTGCCGTCTTCCGCTGGTGAAGCTCCTCTTCGTCCTCCGCCTGATGACTTACCGATTGCACATCGTAAAGGTACACGTTCCTACACTCAGAAATCTATAGTTGTGTACCCTATTGATAACTTTATGTGATTATCTCATCTTCCCTCTCCCATTCATGGCCTTACACTATCCCGTTCCACTAACCCCGTTCCCCGTTCCCCGTTCCCATAATGATGCCCTCCGTATTCCTAGATGGAAGGCTGACATGGATGTAGAAATAGATGCTCTTGTGAGTTGTGGTATCTGGAGCCTGGTAGATTTACCTCCTGGTAAGGATTTGGTTAAGCGTCACTAGGTGTACACTATTAAGTATCATTCTGATGGTTCTGTTGAGAGGTTAAAGGCCTGTTTGGTTGCTAAGGGGTATACTTAGACTTATGGTGTGGATTACTTTGAGACAGTCTCTCCTATTGCCAGACTGAACTCTGTTTGCCTTCTTATATCTCTTGCTGTCAACTTTGATTGGCCGTTATTTTAGTTGGACATAACCTTTTGGTTATGTTGCTCAAGGGGAGAATATAGGTCGTGTGTCGCTTGCACAAGGCTATTTATGGGCTTAAACAGTCCCCTTGAGCATGGTTTGACAAGTTCAGTGCCACCATTGTCACCTGTGGTTTTTCTCAGTGCTATTTTGATCATTCAGTATTTGTTCGTCGCAAAGGTGACAAGCTGGTGGTCTTGGTGGTATATGCTGATGACATTATTCTTATTGGCAATGATGACACAAGTATTTCTGAAGTAAAGGCTCATCTCCAGAGCCATTTTCAGCAGAGCCATTTTCAGACCAAGGATCTTGGTCATTTTCATTATTTTCTCGGGATTGAGGTGATCCGCTGCAAGAAAGGGATCAGTCTGTTCCAAAGAAAGTATGTTGTGGATCTGCTATCTGATACTGGGATGCTTGCATCCAGACCAATTGATATTCTTATGGATCCTCACCAAAAGTTGGTGTTGACGATGGTGAACCTTTTCAGGATGTGCATCAGTATAGGAGTTTGATTGGAAAGCTGATTTACCTTACTGTGACTCGTCCTGACATTTCTTATGTTGTTGGAGTTCTTAGTCAGTTCATGCAGTCTCCTCAGAAAGCCCATTGGGATGCTGCTGTTCGTGTTCTTCGTTATTTGAAAGGTGCCCCTGGAAAAGGGTTGATTTATCGTTCTAATCGGCACATAGAACTTGTTGGCTATTCTGATGCTGATTGGGCTGGCTCTGCTAGTGATCAGAGATCCACTACGGGATACTGTACCTTTGTTGGCTACTATCTTATTACGTGGTGTAGCAAGAAGTAGACCATAGTTGTCAAGGCGTCCAGGTGTTTTTTTAGGGGCAGGGCAAGGGATGCTATTGTGTACGTAGAAAGGCGGTCGCCTTTGGTGTTAAGGCGTCCAAAAGGCGTCGCCTTTGGCGTCGTGGACGACTTGGTAGGAAAGGCGAACGCCTTGTTTTTTTTTTTTTTTTCATTCACTTAAGTATTTGTTTTTTATATTCTAATTGTAAACTTTTCATTTGATGAAGTACAGGTTTTTAAATGGTGTGAGATGCATGGAATCATTTTACCTCCTTAAGTGAACAAAAAAAAAAAAAAAAAAAAAGGTTTGGTGGTGGGGGGAAATATAACGTGGAAGGGTTAGAATTTAAAACCCTCCACTGTTTCTCTCTCCCGATGAAGTCTCTCTGCGATTAAGTTCTACCCTCTAAACCTAGAGAACCTGTGCTGGATTCATTGATTCAACCGACTATAGTTGTCAAGGAGTCACCTAGGCGTCCAGGCGGTTTGCCTGGGGCCTAGGCGACATTTGCCTTATTGCACTGCATACGGCCTTGTGTTTTGGCACTTATTTATGCCAAATATCATACAAGTAAATGCTTTTTATATTTGTTATTTCATTTACTTAAGATAATATTCACAAATAAGCAAATACCCCCTATTTGAATCCAATAAAAATAGTTTAAAAATCAAATTCCAAAAGGATAAAAAGTTAACCCCCCAGTCCAAGAAGAAAAACTGGATTTTAGTTATAGGGGCGATTTTCAACTTTTAAATGCTGGAGTTTTTCTCAATTATGAAAATTTTATAAATTCTATCATGTTAAAACATTGCTAAAAACCAAAAATCCGGTAAAATAATTTTTTGTTTTGATATCCATAAAATTATTTTCATTCAGACGATTTTAACAGCATTCATGCACTTAAAAATAAGTTTGACCGGAGTATAACTTTGTCATTACAACTTAGATTTAAGTAATCTTAGACTTATTGGAAAGCTGATTTTATATTATAACTGATACAAAAAGTCTCATGTAAAAATAATATCATTTGACCAGTCAAACTTGTTATAGAACCAGAGCATTTCTCTAAATTTTGATTTTTTATAACTTAATATGACTTAATGTTAATTTTTTATGATTTAATATGGCTAAATGTTGATTTTTAATGACTTGATGTTGCTTAATGTTGATTTTTTATGATACAAGGTATATATAGCTTACTAAATAATATTAGAAAATAGGAAAAATAAAAAATAACAATTGGTCGCCTTGTTCGCCTCAAGGCGTGCGCCTTCTCGCCTAAGCGCTTAGACAACCCTCCACCGCCTTGGTTCGCCTTGGCGCCGTGACAACTATGTGCATACCGTTGCCAATCTATAAACCTAACAATTTTTAACAACGAACAAATGTCTAGAGACCTTGAAGGTGAACAACATAAGTAATTCGTCATACAAATAGTTTTTTAGGATAAATAACAAAAGGGAACCAGACACCCTCAAGGTGTAAACCAGCTTGATCAGATTTTACTTCAAAACCCAAAACCCTTAAATCAAAGAACAGTTCAACAAACAGTTTTGTAAGAGAAAACCAGTTTCTTCACTTGTATTGAATATCACTGGGTTTCCCTGAAGAACCACTTCAACTTCAACCAGCAAGGCAGTTCTCAAATTATAGTTAACCTACAAGGGAGCTTGGTTCCTACACTCTAAAACTCAACAACTGCCCCATGGCAAATCAGACGGGGTCCAAATTGTGGACAGTTTGACACTTAGGTCCCCTAATTGTAACAAATTTCAGCCTTATTGGGGTATACCACCATGGCAAACATAGCTTTGAAAATCGAGGGCCGCGGGTGAGTGCACAATAGTTTTCAGAGCCTCGAGAGTACCATAGAGGTGCATGGACATACATGCAAGGTTCAAGAGTACATAATCAAGGATGGGATCAAATCCTGTCGATTTCATCTCCTGAGTTGGATCAGACAGAATCTGCAAGAATAAGCTGATTCCACCAATCGATCTACCAAAACAGAATTGGGCTAAATACTTCTCATTAAAATATCTATAAAAGAATGGCATTCGTCACCAGCCGACCACTGCTGCAACTCAAGCCTGGGGATCCTATTCTAGTTTAGATAAGTCCTCCTACCCTCTTTCTTTTTCTCTTTGATGGTGATCCTGGGGTTTAGAAACCCTGTTTGGAATCACTATGGGCCCACACGAGTTTGAGAACACTCAAATCAAAGGCAAAACAATAGTAAATTGAAATTAAAAAGAGTGGCATGACTGTAAATAGAGAGAATCTTAAATAGCTATTAAGGAATATGAGTTGGAAGGACATAAGGGGAATTATGAATTTAAAAGGAGGGATAGACTTCGAACAAAGTTAAAGTACAGGACAAATAGAGAAAAATAAGAAAGGGAGGGGCATAAGTGGAAGTCAAAAGAATAAATACAGAGATAAAAAAGGAATCATGGCATTGCGGGGGGGGGGGGGGGGGGGGGATCGTCTATCATCTTCAATCTCTGGACATAAAAAACCAGCGGGATAGGGAGAGCTTGCAGGTGGGAGATATCAGTAAAGAGGCCTCCAATTGATCTGAAACTTCTAGTATGGATTCACAATCCACTGTTCTATCGATTCCACACAAGCAGCACCCAGAATAGAGATCAAAAGGAGAGTAGAATCTCCACAACTCAGGTCTGGCGGAAAACTCAAGAACGGTTTGATAGCTGATTCGATATCTCCCAAGTGGAAAGATCTTAGAAGATGAAAGTCAAGGGTTTGAGACATTTACCAAGGTAAGCAACCTATACCTATACTCTTACTAAGAAAGAAGCAAAGGATGACAGAGATCAACGCAGCCAAGTGGGTGACTGACAGTAGCAACAACAGAATAGAGAAGGAAGAAGCAAATGGGGAAGGGGTACCTGTCAGCCAGGTCTGCAACTTACCAAGCACACACACACAGTTCCATTACCATGAGAATCGACTCCAATCTCTAAATTTTCATTCCAATCTCAAAAATGGGTACATGCTTGCATATAAAAAAAAATCAAAAGATTCCAAACTAACTCAAACGCTACCTCCTATTTCCTACGTAATCAACTCAAAGAAAAACATGATAAAATCTTACAAGCTAAACCCCATATAAATAACTAAACTACTACCAAATTTCAATAGACCAAAAACCTCGGTTAGGCCAGTTCCATCTGGGCTTGGGTTTCCAAACCATTGGTCCAACCATTTGAATAAATAAAAACTAAACTCTCTCTGCCAGATTTACAGGATAAACACTGCCCTCCTTCTCTGAACACCCCCCCTGCAGGATATAGCCCCCCAAAAATCCATCTAATTCCGCTCAACCAGTGAACAACACCCCCAGAGATCCATGTCACTGCAATAGGCACGTTTTCAATCCTATTCCAAACCCTTTAGATATCCAACAGAGAGGTTTTTATCATGAAAGAGAATAAGAGAGACAAGGCGGCGAGGAGAGCTTACCACTGTTTGACGTCAATGCTACAGTCCTCCGCCAACTGTATATGTTTGATGAGAGACAGAGACAGAGAGAGAGAGAGAGAGGTTTACAGCTCCCTGTTGCTACTCTCGTTCTCCGTCACGGTCGTGGTCTGATGCAAAAGGGAGAGGGGAGAAGGCTCACCACTACTCTCTGCTGTTGTTCCTGTTTATGGTTTAAGAGAGGTCCATTGAGGTTTCCATCCCTAAACTCAGCATCCATCTTGAATCGTATTTCCAGCAGTGTTTCTCTGCCCCCGGCCACCTATTTCCAGAATCACCCGCCTTTTACAACTCTACTTCAAAGATACTCATCACGGAATCACAACACTCTGCTGCGTAAGGATTCCTCCCATTTCCTAGATTGAGCTTCTGCAGAGCTAGCTGAGGTTGAAGCTCCATCTCAGGCAAGTCGCAACAGCTAAGCAGTTACAGCCAGTAAAGCTTCTAGCTATATCATTTCCATCAGCATGCACGCCCAATGAAAAATCTGTAAAATCCATTGAATGGATCTTCTGGGGCAGCAGCTAAGATGGTTATACCATTTCAGAGGAAGAATAAGAGTGGTTCGATGACTATACAATAGTTATCTGACACCGAGAAATGGCATGACAGGGTCAGGGAAGATAGGCAGGCATTAGTTGTAGAGCCCAAAAAGCCAGGAAAATGGTTAGAAATACCGGTAGAGAGTTGCTGAGGAATTGACTGAATCGGCTAACTCTGATAGTTCTGGATTAGATTGCCCAATCCACCCAGGGGTCATGAATCGTTGCTAATCAAGATCGTGTGCGTCTGATTCCGATTCAAATTGGGTGATTCACCTGATCAAATACCAATACAATCCAATACATGGAAGAGTATTTGATTGAATTAAACTCTAAAATTTAACACATGAAAAAACCAGACCATGATCTCTCTATCCAACAATTAGAATAGCCACATCAGCAACATGGCAGGGCGTATAGGAACCTTTTTCCCAATCTAAAATTCAGGTAAATCATAAAAGTAGCCACAAATTTATATTTTAATGTTGACATAAAAGTAAACCTAAACCCAAAGTTGCGATTGGCAGGGCTAGGGTTATAACAACCTTTGCTTGAGTAGCAATCCTAGTTGAGTGAGCCCTGCTCAGATGGTCTGGACAGGGTTGGCAAACCCCAGCCTGAAGTAAAGGCTTGGCTGGGTTAGGATAGGAGATATGTACCCTTGGGTTGCGCTATGGTCAATATCAACTGACCCAACCCGGCCCGCATTGCACCCCTTTGCATTTCACTTCTACTAAGTTGTAATAAGACAATAGGAATTGTTGCAAGGCTGACGTGTGCAATTCAATTCCAATCCCCAGGCTTCCATGCTGATCTAATAGACACAGATGGTAAAAAAACTGGAAATAAAATTCAAACAAAACAAAACAGTAAGGAATGCTAGGATTGCCATCAGCATAGCTATCCCAATTCTGATGATTGTTTTGATACGCAGCATCATGGCTAAAGACTGAACTACCATGCTGAAAAATGCAAGCATTACCATTTTCATAAAGTAAGAAAGATATAATAGGACTTACGAAGTTGTGTTAACTAGGTGGACCACTCTCCGCTTGTACGTGCGGCACTGTTGAACCAGGTCAACTATTACCTCCTGCCTAAGCCCCTGCGAATCAAAACTACAATGACTACGCCAATGGATACAAGATTGGATTTGGTATTTACAGTGCATGAATAAATATAAGAAGTATTATATGTATGCCAGACAGCATATAACAATGGTAAAAGCTAAAAAATCAGACTTTCGGACTAATCTACTTTTATGGGGTGCAACTTGAAACTAAAGTTTTACTTGAAGAAATTCCAAGTCAATCAGAAATTATTTGAAAACTAAAATTATATTTCTAGTTACAAGGAAATTGTCATGCGTACTTAGTGGTAAGAATAGGACTCTTATTTTGACTTACCTCCTTATTCCCTGGATCCACAGCATTTAGCATTTCTGTAAGGACATCCATAATACCCCGAGCATTCTGAATTTCTGTCAGGCTGACAAAAGAAAAGGAAAATTGAAAACAGGGGACAAGCATAAGCACTTTTAACCATAATTAAAAGGAGCAGCAGTTAGACACACATAACAAAAATAATGCCCGCAAGGCAGAATGATTAGAAATCTTTCTTTTTCTTTCCCGCACTTCTATGCTAAGAAGATATTTCATATTTCTTATTACTTCATGTTCTCTACACTAAGGAAGGGCATTTCTCATCAGCTTTCACTAAGATGAGGCATTAATGCTGCAGGTCTATCCCCTAGAAATTCAACACAGAATGATGAGGATTTCTGTGACAAAGGATTCCACAAGGAGTATTAATAGATTCATCATTTAATCTAATTCCCCAATTTTTGTAATTGGGGTGGGCCCATAGCAACCCAAATTTAGGGCTTGGAACCCAGGGTAGCATCATCTTTTGTCAATTAGAAAAACAATTACACTTCCCATAGCTTTTAGGAATTCCTTAGTATGCACTCTGTGAAATCAGAAACCTTTTTGACACTCAATGTCAGATATTAAGAAACAGGAAAAAAAAAATAAATATTGTTGAACCAGTATGCCAAATCTTGGTATCGACTTACAATGATTTTTTTTTTGGGAGGGGGGGTGGGGGGAAGATGTCCCAAGTATGCAAGTGTGCATGTCTTAGTTGTTGCAAGTTCCTTGCATTGGGAAGACAAGAAAAAGAGAGACAATACGTGTACCTCAAGGCTGGAGAATCAGAGTCTGCTGAAGACTCAGCTACCTCCTGCTGGTAATCATTATTACGAGTATATGAAGACAGAGGCTGTGTTTGTGGAGGTGTAAATATGGGCGCAGACCTCTCAGATCTCTGAGGAAATACTGCTCCAGCACGCTGAGACACAAAGAAATAAGTTTTTCTCAGAAAATGTAAAAGGCATATGGGTGCATTCGTGCATAAATACCATGCGTCAACTTTACTGTCTGTCTCAACCATTGCCTCACCACATATCGAACTTTTTCCCTTTTATTTTAATGGTTCCAACTTTTTCAAATTAAGAATTTCAACCTTTTTTTTTTTTTTTTTATACCATATGGTAAATTTAAATTTGGGTTGAAACTTCTCACATTATTAGAGGTTGATGTAGAATAGGTGTGCAAGTGGAGCCAGCTTAGTTGCAAATGTGGTACAAAAACAAAGCCATGACAGAGCTAGCGGAGAAATCTCTAGTACTCTAAATATGCATACACCCCAGGAGGGGAGACTAATTAATAGTGGTAGTCTTTTTTTTATTATTATATTTACTCCCAACAGTTTCTACGCACCGAGTTGTAGAAGCAAAGGGATGACAAATTTGTTCCTCACCTGATCATAAAGTTTTGATATCGATTTGAAATCCAGTTTTGAGCTATTGAAAATTGTGCTAACATTGTAGTGAATTCAAAATCCAACTGAACTACCCCTTGGGGAAAGTGGAGACATAAGGATATTAGTTAGCTGATTATTTCATTAAGTCCTACTATGCAAAGCGTACCAACAACTCCTGATATGCGGCATAATATTGAGAATATCTAGCTCTTGGTCCTCCAAAAGCTTCTTGCCAGGTATCTATTAGGGTCAGTATCTTCTCCTTGACATGAAAGTCAGGCTGCAAGAATGTAGAAAGCATGAGACAAGAAAACAAAGATACAAAAGATCATCCAGAGCATTAATAAAATATCCCAACCTTTTTTTTAACTATCTTCACCATCTCATGAAGAATATCTCTCTCGGCAACATGCATATGGACGATGTCTCCACAATTCTTTATTACCGTCTCTAACAGCTAGAATAACACATATAGGAATTACAACCAAATCAGTCATCTCTCAGAGAAGATAGTCCATATACTATTGCACGAAAATATGAACAGGAAAAAAACTACCCCAAAAAACAACAAGAGATTCTGACTTTCGAGTACCCAAATAAATAATTTGAATTTTTTTGAAGGGATTTATTGCTTGGTTTTCTAAAGAACTTCACGAAAATTCATATTTGCAACATCTAAGCAGAGAAACATCCAATGCTTTGAACGACAGTAATAAGGAAAGGGTGGGGAGGGGAATAACAACAAGACATAATACATAACCAAATTTTTTGATAAATTGTTGAACCACACCATTACTTCTCAGGCTATCTCTTGGACTAAGAGTGACACAGATGGGGAAGGAGGCTCTACTAATGCCAGTTTCTACTCAAGGTTTGCTAATTCTTAGAACGACATAAAAGAATATAGAAGATAGGCTTGTATGTGCATGGGATCTACTATTATTAGCCTACCCCTGAGTATGCCTTTCCGTATAGCAAATGAATTACTAGCACATCAGCAAAGGGTTATCTCCTGTAGCAATGCGTTTAGCTTTAGATGTATTGCGAATTCAAATCACATCATTTGAACTCAGAGTTAACAATTAAAATCACATATTTCTTAATCTATGAATTCTTAAGACAAGTTGACACAAATACAATTTGCGTAGCCCACCAATTTAAACATAATTATAGTATAATTTTTCATCACTAAACACGCTTTGACATCAAACAAACTTCAGCCGCAGTGAAAGAAACCCAACCCCCCCCCCCCCCCCGGGGGCAAAAAAAAGAAAAGCCACTTCACATAAATAGAATGCAGGAATCCCAATCAGACCCTCAAGTCATACACATTTCAATAAATATAAACTGACTGTCAAATAATTTTAGCTCAAATCGAACATTAAATAAAGACATCAGAATTCAGCCAGATCTGCTAAAATATCAGGATTTAAACTAGTATGATCATCAAAAATGTTTATTTCCATGGACTTATCTTTAGACCTGGAAAAGGATCTCATCTGTAGACCAATTTCCCCAATTTAACAGAGAAAATGATCTTCTCTCTCAATTCTATCAGAAAATATACACAGCCTAAATGAACGAGTTGTTGTTTAATATTATAAAATAGTTCACTGTAAAATAAATAAATAGAAGAAAAAAAAAGTATCAAATGCCATACAACTTGCATTGTTCGTTCATTCTATTAGGGAAAGGATAGTAAGACAGGATGCAAAAGTCTGAATAGAAAATATTTGGTCTTTTTGGTACTTACTGTGAGGGCAAGGAGCTGGACCTTTGGATTCTTACTCCCAAGACGCTTTTTAATTCCTTTGACAACATCCTTTGCTTGCCTGATAAAATAAACCAAATCGAAAATTTCAACATGTACCATGATGGGCAAAGAAGGCACACTTGTAACAGAATTGACATATTAGAACAAAAAAAATATATAGCCTGGTCACTAATGTTTCTATTTCTCTACTATCGGTTTGTTATTTTATGGGTTCTTTCATTTTTAATCCCTCCTTAAACCAGAGTAACCGCCTACGAGCCAGGGGCCCCGAAGTCAACAAAGATGACCGAAAGCAAATTAATTATTGAAATTAACGAATACAGCCACCTACAAATGACAGTTTCATGACAACAGGCTGAAATTTAAATAGACCAAGAACATATGATACAAATGACGAATTTAAAGAAGGAATTCTCCCATAGGCCATTCAAAAGACTAGGCTATAACTTTCTAAACTCCAAACTGTTTGATCAAATACTCACTGTGCTCAGGAATTCATTAATGAAAGACATAACCAAAATACTTTCTTCCTATGATCCACATTCACATTCCAGGATCCAACACCCCCGGAGCTGGAGGCAACAAACAGAGCCGATATTCAAGCAAAACAGCAAGGAACCCCCAAGCATTCATTGAAATTGACAAAGAGCAACCAAAATCAACGAGACAATGCGAATAGGAAGCAAAAAAATGGCGTACCCAGGATCGTGATTCAGAATGTCACAGATCTCAATGTTCATAGCCCAGTCGGGACCGATCAGCATATCACTCGTCGCTCGTTCGACCAAAGAACAAACCATATCTGCAAATGGAGACGATAAAAATGGAAACTGAGAGTAGTAATCTGGCAGAGAATTTCCCGAAGAGATCTAGCAAATTCCGGCGAAAGTTCCTTGCTTTGAATGACCGGAGAGATGAGACTGATGAGATTAAACCCCTAGAGGAGGAGAGGGAAGAGAAAAACCAACCAGGTCAAAAAGCCTAACCAAAGATGAGCTTTGGAAGCTCTCTCTCTCTTTGGGTCTTTCCTTTTCAGAGTCGAAGAAGTTGTCTCTCTGCGCTAACCGAAATTTTCGCTTCGGATCGCTCATCCTTTCTTTTCTCTTCTTTCTGTTCAGAGCAAGGTGTTGGCAAGAAAGAAAAGCAGGATGCCCACCAACTACGCATAAACACGTGTCCCAAACATGACAAGTGTGCAAATCTGATGTGTACTTTTACCTCTTTGTGTGGGCCCGCTGCTCGTTTGGCAGCCATCTCCGGAGAGGCAGAGAAAACCGACCGGTTCAGTTTCAATTGAACCGAACTTTTATTTGTTTGGTTTTTGAGTACGGTTTTATGGAACCGATAAAAACCAAAACCCAATAATTTGATAACAACTCAAGAGTCAAGACTGGACAGATAGTAACCCAATAACCCCGCCCAAAAGGAAAAAGGATTTTTTTATTAATTTTTCCAGTCACTTGGGGTAGTGAAATGACCACCCCCACCCTTTGGGTACGTTTCCATTGGACCCTGCGATAGCAGTATGGCACAGGGGCAATATGGTAATGGCAGAAAAAACCCCTTCCCCTTTCTTTATATATACATGTAAACCTAAACTCGGATTAGACCGATAGTAGCCGATTACAAATCTCTAGATTGAAAATAAGAACTTTGTAACGGATTGGCTTCAGGTTGGCTTAGTGATAGATCAAAACTAATTCAACTCGACCGAACTAGGACAAATCGATAGATTGACACCCCTTACTTTTGTCATCTTTAGATCGTTTTCAAGATTATTAGTTTTGGAAGCATGGTTTTAAAAAGTGATATCAGGTCAAATCTGATGGTTTTGTCTTTAACTTTGAATAAAAGTTCAAATTTAACCTCAATTAAAATCATATCTTAGTATCAAGTACGTCAATACTATTTTTCAAACAATGACTAGGAAAGAGGGTTTTCCACAATCCCACTACGCCAAATTGCCAATATAGAAGAATATCATGCGACGTCAATAGTGTTATAAAGAACGATATCATTCATATAGAGCCCACATGAGGGAAAAATAATAAAATCTTTGTGATAACATTGTATTGTGAGAAAACTTTTCTCTCCCTTCAATAATGTATTAAAAATAGGGTGTAAAAAATCATATAACAAAGGGACCCTACGAAGCTTTTTTTTTTTTTTTGATAAGGGAAAATTTTATTGTAAAAGAGGGCATGCGGAGCTCAAGGCATCCCGATTACAAAGATCTAGAAGCCAAAGAGTGGAAAGTGGTTAATCTGTTTTATATGCCATAGACAGGGCCTTCCGGACTAGGAAATGAGCAACATCGTTTACTTCCCTAGAGATAAAGGAGAAATTACATTCTCTACATTCGGAGGCAAGGATTTTGATATCAGAAACAATACCAAAAATGTCAATCGGGGTAGGAGGGGATTGCCTATTAATTGCATCTATAAGAGAGACATTATTCGACTCCACGAAAATGTAAAGAAATCCTCCGAAACTTGAAGGAGTGAGGGGTGAGGACCAAAGGCAGCAGGTTCCACAAATAGCTAAAATCCACCATAGTTATCATATCCATGTTGAATATATCCATGCATGGATATGTTTGAGGGAACAGAAAGATATGGATTGAGGAAGTTCTTCAGTGGGGTCAACCGTGGTCTTGGTGGAACTTGTCAGGTGCCAACCTGCTTGTCATAGCCATAGGCTTTCAAAGGTTTGAAATAGATAGTATTAAGACCTACATGTTGTAAGGTAAATAAAAGGGAAAAAACAAGTGAAATTAAATAAAAAATGAAAAATAAATTTGTAATAAATATGATGATTTAAAAACTCTAAAAACCATTCTAAATATGGTTAATAAATTTTACTATATTTTCCAATTAAACTTTTAGAAAAAATAAAGATACAGATTTATTGTGAAAATTTGATTAATATATTATGTAAGAGTTTAAGTTAGTTACACGATCATATTATAAATATTTTCGATTAATTTTTTAAATAAATTTCACTTCTCTTTCCTTCCATTTTTTCCCTATACTTGCAACCGGTTAAAGTCATATGTTGGCGGTGTAGGGCTGTAAAGTTAGTAATTCCACCTTGTTTATAGTCCTTCTATTCCTTTTTGGTGATTTTATATTTTGATGATTGGGGACTCAATTGGTGCACCTTCTGGGTCTCTTGAGATTGGGTTCTTCTTTCTTTTTCAATCTCTTCCTACATACTTGCATTATTATATGTAGGTGGTCACCCACCAAGATGAACCAATCGTTTGCCAAAACATTATTATTATTATTATTATTATTATTATTATTATTATTATTATTATTATTATTATTATTAGGAAAATGGTTGGGTATGCCGCCGATATCAAGTATGCTAGTACCCATTGTGTCTATCTCTCTCTTCCCTTTTTATGAAATGACCCTCATATCCTTCCTGAATGATACTCCATCATGTGTTCCTATTGGTGCTATCCACTAGCATACTTGATATCGGTGACATACCTATCCCTCTCCCTTATTATTAAGTAAGGGATTGTCTTGTATGACAGATCATAAAAGTAGACAACCGGATGATATTTAAGGTAATTCGATAATTTCGTTCAATAAAGGGATTGCTTTTGTCTTCTATGCAATGGATGACTCTAAACCACGAAATCAATTTTACTGCATGGCAGACCACAAAACATTTCTTCTTATCATTACATCAATCAAAAACAATATAAAAAAATCCTGAATTTTACTTGCAAATCTTTGTATTTACATGACTTTTAATGAAAACAAATACAACCTATAGAGTGGAACTTCTACCCAAAAAAAAAATCTGGAATTATTAAACAATTCAATAAATCGCATTGGAATTTAATTGACAACCTCACATGGATGTGTTTACAAAAGTAGATTGTAGATATTTAGCTACGTGTTGACATCCTTGATAGCATCTACCATTTATACTCGATGACATCATCTTTTCATTGTAATAAATGAAGATTTATTTGGCAAGCAAACTGTGATATTTAAAAGCAGATACCTTTTATAAGGTATTTAAAAAAAAATTCCCCAATTTGAAACATAGATCTTAGATCGAATCGATATTAATATATCGAGTATATGTTGATACAAAGTAAGATCCCCACAAACCAAGCCTAAGATGTTGGAGTTTAAATAAGTTTGGCTGTGGATCATGAATCTTAACGATCTTCTCTATCTAATTATATATGGAAAGTCAACTTTGAAATCATTCACCCTGCATCCATTCTCCGAGTATATGTTTCAACAGGATTCAAACAAGGGTAGATTGATACAATAGAGCTAAGAGAGGGTTTCCCTCAAATTCATATTAAAATGGAGATCTATACATTGAAAGGAGGTAAAGAGGTCTTAAAGCATTTGGCATGCCGCATATTCCATATCTCTTAAGCAATAATAGTATGAGAAGTAAATATACCCTGTTGCTTCTTCTTAGTCAAACCAAGAAACATATCCTATTTAATAATCAATTCATAAATAAGTACAGAAGAGTTACGAGTTACGAGAAAATCCTATAGACACTGATGAAGCGTACTATGCTTGTTGAGCTAAGGGGCATTAAATATGACATGTTCCATCGTTTCAACCATTCTCCCACATTATAGGCAAAAATCAGAATCAACGACATTTCTTCTATTGAGATTCACATTAAGTTGTAGGTCAATTCATGCATTTAGGGGTGCATTTGGAAGTGGCAAATAATTACTCTTATTTTAATAAACCATTTTAGAAACTTGAGTTCCATGGTACCTAAGGTTGGTGCCTTCTCGAGCTTTTGTTTTAACAAAAATTTATGGTAAACCTTGTGTGGAAGAAAACAAAAGAGGGGTTAAACATTGACTAAAAGAGAGAGAGAGAGAGGAATATTAGAATGCTTCTGGGGTTGGGGGACATCAGAAAGAAAAAAGTTGAGAGATTGGACGTGATGATGATTAGATGGAGGAACAGAGTGAACTACGGGAGAATAAAGAGAGAAGGCAAGGGAGGGAACGCATGAGAGAGAAAAAAATAAGATAGAAGGGAGTGTATTTTCCCACCTTTTTAAAGGACACAACTTATTCAAGATGCCCTACATATGTATCATAGGTAAAATTTAATGGGACCCAAATTTTGTGGATGGATAGATGGACTTTAATGTCTATTCTTTACACATTAAATTTTAGACAAAATAAATTTTACAAAATGATAAAATAAAAATTTAGAATCCAAAAAATATGGGAGAGTATGTAATAATGGTCAAAATTCCATTGATGTGCATGGTCATATAGGGAGAATGGATTATAAATGAATTTTACACTTGACTAATGCAAGGCATACATTATCTATCCAACGGATGGGATTACTTCATTACTATTTCACATGGCGCAATGAAATGGGCTGCCTTAGTAATAGTAGTAGAGTAAATTTCTTTATTCCTCTGAGTTTACTAACCCCAAAGGATTATCTAACAGGTGTACTTGCACATCTCTTTGCTCACACTGGTATCAATACTTATGAAAACTATATATATCCAAAATTTAAGATATTTTTTTGGTGACTCTGTCATGACGGTTTTCCCACAAAGGATACCTTGAGTAAATGGATGCAACTTGACCAATCTTGTGCTTTGTGTCATCTGTTGGGCTTACATAGTGCATATCTTTAGAATTTAATAATGCACTTTTTTAATTCTGATGTTGTTTTAAAGGACAACTTTGATCTTCTATTCTCTACCTTTCTAATAATATGTTACTTTATTTGGAATCATAGAAATTCAATAACCTTCAAATCTGACAAACCCAATCCCAACAAAATCCTTTCACCTGCTCTATGGTTGCTTAATTGCCCATATTATAACAGAATCCCAAAGGATGCAAACCATGTACCGCATCTGACAACCCTAAATACTACCCCCTTCCTTCCCCAGTTTAGACACTGACACCTTAATCTGTATGTGTTTCAAATCCAATCTCAAATTATGTGGTTGGCCATATTGTTTTCTCTTTAAAGCAGAATGTCTCTCATTCACAACTAACCATTTGATGAAAGGGGATCCCATCAAAGCTTCAACTAGCGGGTTCCTCTTTAGGGTACAAGAACTAAGTGAAGGGGTGGCAAATCAAGGATGTATGGCCAAATTCTGAAGTTCTCTATAACCTGATAGACCGAACCCCCACATCATGGCCTTGGAGCGTAATCCCCACTCTTTTAGATGTTTCGGAAACAATGATGCTACTACTATGTAGAGTTGAGTCATGTCAAGGAAACATTCTTCATAAGATAATAAACGACCCTATTAGTGCATTGCGAGTAATGTACATTTCAACCTCCAAGATAAATTAACTCTCTTAAAAAATCATAGAGATGTTACACCCACACTCAGGATTACTAAGATATTCAAAAAACCATGCTCAACAGTCCCAAAATAAAGAAGAAGATAAGGAAAAGAAAGCTTAATACAAAAGGGTGGTCAAGAGTTCAAGATTGAATGCAACAAACCAAAACGATTTAGAAAATAGTTTTAAAATACATTTTGAAACTTCAGTTTTATAAATAAAATACCAGGTGAAAGGTATGTTGGTTAAAAAAAAAATCAAGCAATCATAGGTAGTTCACACTTTATATAGTAGTATGTATAATATATGGTATGATGTATTACACATTTGTATAGTTGATTATATCCAAGCATGTGGCCCTAGTGGCTAATAACAACTAAAATGCACTCAATTTTATTATTATTTTAATGAAATGAGAACTGAGTTCAATTTCTTAGAAAAGAATTTTATTCATTTACATGCTAAAATTATTTAGATATTGTTGAAGAGTATGTAAAAGATGTGAAAGAACACAATTTCGACAAAGATACGCATATACAAATACGCCTAAACATGAAAAGTATGGAAAATGGAAACTTAATGGTTTCTGTATTTCAAAGTTTTTTCTCATGTGCGAGCTGGAATTATACATAAAATTATACACACATTAGTAGATTATATTTTTTATGAAAAAAAAAAACAAGATAGAATGTATCTTTAATGAAAATCAATTGAATTGTTTTTTAATATTTAATATACTCTTTATTCACTCATCAAAATTGATCAATTGAGCACTCAATGCAAGAGAAATAGACTACAATGAAAGAACACTTCCGTCTTACGTATTATTATTATTATTATATGGCAAAGGATTTCTCACGTTGCCAGTGTTTTTTCTTTTCCACACCAATCGAGGCATGAAGAATGGTATCATTCACGTGGAATCGATATGACCATGCTAAGAGGGGATAAAAAAAACCCTCACGTGAGGATGGCAATGGTAGACTTGAACCTAGTAAAACTCCTTCCCTTATTATTTTTGACAACTTACGATGCCTACTGCCTCCATTGAGGGTAAAAAAATATGTCTTCATTTCATTCAATAAAGAAAAAAAGAGGTGCCCTTCCCATACCGTCAATGTGGGGAGCCTTCCATACCACACCAATGGAGGCAGAATGAATGTCATCATCTGCATAGGCCCATATGATCAAAGCAATAGAGATAAAATAAAAACCAAGCGACGTTGATGGTACACTAAGTGGCCTGGGAAAGATTTTTTTTTCTTAGTATTTTTAACAATTTCCATGCCTAGAGGGGAATAAATTTTGGGGAACAGTCTCTGAACATGAGGATAGGAAGAGCGCACTCACTTTTGATTTATTTTTATTTTTTTATAATTTATTCTCTCTCCACGATATAACCATTTAAAAAATTCATCATGTTCTGATGACCCTTTCCCTAAAATTAGATTTGATTTGATTTAATAAAGGGGAAGGTCCCCCCCCCAACGAGAGAGGAATCTCCCACGCCACATCAATCATCATATGAGAAAAAATTTCTTTGGCATAGGACTCAACATGATTAAGAAAGAGAAATAGAGTGTCAATGTGGATCTACATAATCACTATATGAGTGGACATAAAAAAAAAGGATATAATTGCAAAATGATTCCATCTTATGACGATGAAAATCTTTTATCTCCACTATTTAATTGGATGTCGCACACTCATACGCACATTCTCTTAGGACCAAACAACAAGGTTCATGCAAGTCCTCATAATTACTTATGAAGGCAAGAGATTGTCACTTGGTCACGTGGCCTCTATAGTCTATACAGCCCAGGGGGCCAATAAGAGCACGCACAAAGACATCAACATGCTTGGGATTTTATATTTCAAAAGGAGTGTTGCGATGATTTTGCATGCCCCCGTGTCTGGCTGCAGGAGCCACACAACCAGGTAGCTTTTTTCTTTCCTTTAATTATTACTTAATTAATACTTTTTTGCCTTTTGGGATTGCATCAAGCATCATTTGCATCAATTTATTAACTACTGGTTTTCTTAATTTGGGGAGGATGGACTGCACTATCTTAAAGTGTTTCCTACTGTCATGAGAAATTATACAATAGAAGTTGCCATCCCTTCAGCTTCATTATAGAATCCAAAACCCAAACCTTGTGGGGAAGACTATATTCTGTTTAATTAGGAAAGTACACATCATCCACTATAATGAACTAATAAAGTAATCCCACCTCCTGAATTGTTTTATGGTTTTGGACCTAATTTGATACCCCTAACTCATATTAAAGTAGAAACTATATTGAGGTTTGAATCTCTATTGCTTCTACCACCTGTGTATATTTAAACAAAACATCAATATTTATTTCTGAAATGCTAACCTGACTGTCACTGATTCTGTGAGCCTCATGAACCTGGCTGCCGAATTACCTGTAGGAAAAAATAATTTGCAGTTTCTATCTCGTTAATATTCTCCAAGTTCCATTTTATGATCAATACAGTTGAAGATGCCAGTATAAGATGAATGTGGCTTTAGACACCCTAATAATTTTCTCCAAGTTCCATCTATGATCATGAATCTAATGTATTGACTGTTTTAACATCCTCAACTTGGTTTGAGGATGTTAGGATGGACTTCAGCACAGACTTTGACATTTTAGCATTCAATCACACAAAGCTTTTTAGTGATTTGATCACCTAGGCTTCATGTGGCTTATTGAAAACAGGACCAGCTTTATCTTTGCACCCATTCCATCATCATCAACAAAAACAAGAAAGGAAAATAGGAAAATTGCTCCACTCCAAGTTTGTATGACAACCACAAGAATTTAAGACACCGTCATCTTTATTTAAATAGCTTTATGTACAGAAGAAATCTTTTCAACATAATCTAAGCCACTTGGTTTAATGATAAGGAGCAGTACGGAAAATTAAAGCCCCCAGCATGCCACAACCAGAAAAGAAAAACTGAGAGGCTCAACATGGAAGAGGTACCCGGACTGTAGTAGGCCCGTTCTTCATGTCCTCCAAAATAAGATTTAGGAGAGCTTCAGCCACAGGGCCTTCTTTGCCTAGAAAAGGTGCAAACCACAACAATCAGTTTTCAAATACTCGGATAGAAATCTACACAATTACAAGACTTTCAATTACTACTGCCTAACTTTTAGGGTTATGCAGATCATCAAGCTTAGATTTGCTAAGTAAACTGTAGCAGAGAGTTTTCAGTGGTAAACGAAGGCTACTTCACTACTTCATTTAAGACGAGTGTGGCATCAATAGAATGAAGAAGAAAGTGATGGAAGTGGGATATAACAAAATTTAAAAGCAAAAAAAAGGGAGGAAAGTCAGGATATTCTAGGTGATGGATTTAGAGGGAGTAAAAAGTTACAATCATAAAGCCAGAAATCTCCCAAAATCTTTGCATGCATAGAAAATTTAGAAGCTCAAGTGCTCAAGTCAATACCCAGTAACATCCAAGGTTCGAACGCCTGATCACATTTTCAATATTAAAAGCTGACTTAACCCAATCTTTGAGTAATTCAAACATTACGTTGACTTACAAATCCCAACAACAATAGAAATTTACTGATCAAACTGCAGAAACTAAGCAGGAAACTAGACTGTTTGGCAGATAACTTGGCATTGATAAGAAAGTAATTCAATAAATGCATATGTATTAATATACATTGAAACATTATAATTCAAAGCCAGAAAAAGTTTGCAAAGTACTCACCATTGCCAATGAGATGCTCATCCCATTGCACTACAGGTTGAACAAGAACTCCACTCCCAACAAGCATCATCTCAGTAGCCATCTTACCTTCCTCCACTGTTACATTCCTTACTTGAACTCCACTGAGTTTACCCTCCTTCACTAGATCTTCTGCAAGAGCCAACACTCTTCTCGCTGTACATCCACTGAGAATTTTGTCAAATTTTGGCATCAACAGCTCTTTTTCTTTTGTTACAAATGCCACATTCATGTTGGGCCCTTCAGCTACAAAACCTTCATCATCCAACCAAATTGCTGCAAACCCACCATTTTCTTCGGCCTCCATTTTTGATAGCACGTTTGGCAGGTAATTTACACTCTTCATGGTGGCAAACTGTGGTGGTTTTATTGGTATGGATGATGTAAACACTTTAACACCTTTCCAACTTGGAGGGTCTTGGTCTTGGATAACGATTGCATGAAGAGCTGGTTGATGGCAGCCAGCTGGAGATAATTGAAAATCACCAGGTCCTGCAGAGAGCCAATACCGTAGTGATCCTTGCCTGCACTTGGATGCACTAGCTGTTTGTATGAGGATACTTCTTATGGTTTCCCTATCAAAAGAGGGACTGATTTTGGCCATGGAAGCAGATCTCAGGAAGCGGTCAATGTGTTGGTCTAACTCATACAGATATCTGGGGTGGCAAAATTTTCTACAAGTCAACAAGTATTTCGGTTCGCAAAAAAACATGAAAAAGAACGATTTAACTCAAGTTCATTTTTTTTATATTTAACAGATAGGGGGCCATTTGAATGTACAAAATTATCAATAAAGAGTGGAAACAGTCAGTGAAGGGGGAGAAGATATGAACTAAAGATTATTTTAACTCTATCAACTTGATACATTGCAGAACAGATACGATGCAGACCTTCCAGTAAAATCATTGTAATCATATCTCTGTAATTCAAAAATAACTACATAGTGAGACTTTGACGATTCAACTCAATATCAATAGAATTTTCATACCAAGATTTAAGAAAAAATTCCCGGTGCCATTTGTTGGGATCCCATGTTGACCCTACATCTCTGTTACTTATTTACTTTATGGGCTCAAAGAAGCCCTTTCAAGATTCCCGAACAAAATACAGAATGTTGATTATGAAAAAAGAATCTAAATAAATTATAAAATAACTATGAAAGTTAGCCATTAGGGAACACACTGAATAAACAAAATCTACGGTTAAATTTTTTTTTTATGCGACTTCGGATTTTCTTTCATTTTCTTTTCAGGTGAAAATTTTTCTTCGATGATTACACTTTGGAAGACTATAATGTGGAAAATCAATACCCAAACCCATGAAGTCTCTGATCTACATACTTATAATATAATACCAATCAGAATGAAGTTTTAGATCTGTACCTTACACTTAAATATACTGAAATTATCAAATTCATAAAATGCAAACCAGTACAATTTTTGATAGACAACGAGGCATAAAATAGAACTCAAAGACATCATATATGTGGTAAGTAAAAAAATTATCTCATCATCTGACACTAATTAAAATGTAAATCTTTTGATATGGAAATCCTTCTCGCTTTTCTTTATTTTTTATTTTTAAGTATGTACAGACATGTTATTAAGCTACAATCCCTTACCCATCCATTATAGCCGCTGTATCGAAAACACCATGTCCTCTATGGACCATGTGATCATCCATGGGGATTACCATTGTTGCAGGGTCAGTCGTGATTCCACCAAAGACACTAGAATACATAGCCAAGAAAAGCTGTTTGCCTCGTCTGTTTTCGTGGTTTGCTTTTAACCTTTCCATAACCTTAGCATAAATAAAATTGATGTTATATCAGACAATCAATGATGATAGATGAAAGCTGAAGAGGATTAAAATGTGAAAAAAAAGTAGCTTAGGTAACCCCATGTGTGTGGGCATAGGGTACACTAGGAGGTAGCGTTCTTTAAACCGTAATTTAATTACTAGAAGGAAAAAAGCCAAGTTATATTAATTGTTCTATCTGAAAGTATCAGCTTAGCAATGAAGCCTGACAAGGATGAAACCTCCATCTTCTTAGTCAACAAGATCAATTTTATGTAGTCTGATGCCTTGACCTAAAGATTTGCCCTAAAGGACCACCAAAAAACCAGTAAGAACGCTACTTAAACTGAAGAGAACCATTTGAATACTGGCTTTAATAGTCCTTGCAATCTTAATTTCAAAATTTCAACCAGTTCAACTGTAAGTTTAGACTTGAAATTCTAAAACTCCATCCAAAGATTTACAAGCAGAGCTTTTGAACCACCTCTAAGCAATTTAAAAAATACAAAGATACAGAAGCAAACCTCTGATCCAGACAGGATAGGGACATCGGAGTACTGTACAGAATCTGCCACAAAAAGACTTGGATTAGTCGATTCTATTAGAGATCAACAGTCTAAGTCTGCAATGTAAGTCAACCATGAAAACCAACCTAGAAAAAAAAAAGAACCATATCTAATAAGATTTCTTCCTCTTTGTCACCCAATAACTAGTCTCAAAATTCAGCGAATGGATGGAGGAGATGCGAAAAAACCGAATCCATCAAAGACAAGCATTTCTTCAAGTTTCTTAGTTCAGCTGATAAATGCATTCAATCATTAAAAAAGTCTATTGTAGTTCTCACTAGTGTCATCTCGACTTGCCAAGTAGTAAGTCCAGGTTTTTGCCCTCCCCACAACATAATCTGTACTTATCAGTGGAAATAAGCTACAGGTACCCATCAAAAGAAACATATATTGAATTTGAAAAGAATCCGAAAATCAGAGGCTCACCAGATAAGGCCGTTGTTTGATGAGTGTTAGGAACGACCTTCGTTTCCCTTGACGGTCTCCCGTTGACCCTCAATGAAGCACATCGAAACCCAGCTCCCGGAAACGAAAGAATTTGCCGGACAAAAGAGGGATCAGACGGAGAATCTACAATTGCGGAGAATGGGTTCTCAGAGACGGGTCTGGGGAGAGATGACAGGGAAGCCATGGAAGCAAGGAGTGAGAATCCTTTGATACCCTGAAGCGATCAATGTCTCTATAATCTATTGTCTCACCTTCTAAAATTTAACTCTGCAGAACTTGCAGTTTTGGACACATTTATTTCCGCTTTATCTATATATGTAAGCTCTGTTTGGAATATAACCTTGGCACGTGAGCAATAACCCCGAGGTATGGTTTTATAAATTTTCTACCCCATCTTCCTTTTAGGCTGCGTTTGGTAATATTTCGTATCATAAACGAAAATTTCAATTTCAGTGTCAAAATAATTTTTTTTTTTTTTGAACGAAACTGGAATAATGAAACTACCTTTTGTTGTTTCGTCAATTCTTATTTCTATTGGTTTTTTTTTTTTTTAAAAAAAAAAAAAAACGAAACACACAATGAATGCACTAAACGCTTTATTTTGTTTTTTCATTCGCATAGAAAGAAAAACTCTAGAAACATTTTTCTAGAACATTACCAAACACAGCCTTAGCCATCTGGCAAAAAGAGATGCTTGTCAATAAAACTCTGTAGATGTCATTTTCTTGAAAACCATACCCTAGCGCATGTACACATGAGTGCCCGCAGCCAATGGGTGGGTACGCATACATAGGACAATACGGTC
The DNA here is from genome assembly GCF_013358625.1 of Macadamia integrifolia. NCBI lineage: Eukaryota > Viridiplantae > Streptophyta > Magnoliopsida > Proteales > Proteaceae > Macadamia > Macadamia integrifolia. Next base: position 46,026 of record NC_056560.1, on the reverse strand, counting down.
TTTTCATACCTATTGTGTCTTGTGTAAATACAATTTATCGGGTAGCATTTTTTTTTCATAATAGGGTGAGAGAACACTACCCGATAGCATACATATACACCAGCACATGTGGCCAATGGGAAGCACACACGAGCATCTTCAACATGGGGGTAATGCGGACTTTTTCACATGTGTTGCATCTTGGCATAGATATATGCTATCAGGTAACGTTCTTTTTTCCTAATAGGGCAAGAGAACACTACCCAATAGTACACGTACACACCAATGCCCACGACTAATGGGAGGGCATGCACTAGCATTTCAGTGCCAGGTAGCGCAATCTTTTTTCACCCTATTGTGTCTTAGCATAGGTACATGCTATCAGGTACCGTTCTTTCTTCCTTATAGAACACTACATGATAGCATGTACACACTATTGCCCACGGCCAATGGGATAGCACGCACGAGCATCTTCAGCGTGGGGCAACGTAATCTTTTTGTACATGATATGTCTTGGTACAAGTACACACTATCAGGTAGCGTTCTTTCTTCCTAATAGGCTACTCAATAACTCATGTACACACACCAACGCCCCATGGCCAATGCCAGTGTGGTCTTTTTCACACCTATTGTGTCTTGGCGCAAGTACACGCTATCGAGTAGCCTTTTTTTTCCTGATATGAATAAGGGGAATAGCTTAGGCCATAAGATGCGAGTGTGGGGTGTGGGAAAAATCTCTCACACCACACCAATGGCTTTTACCAAAGGTAAATGTAGCTCATATAAATGAATTAATTTGGGCTAGCTATGTACTGAAAGAGAGATAGTATTTTGTTGTGGAATTTTTTTTTTCCCTACTAATAAATAAATAAAGGGTTAAAGAACACTACCAGATAATTTTTTTTTTTTTTTTTGTAAAGAGGGAGGAGAGAAATAAATACAAGAAGGAGATGCAAGCGTGTGCTACGCAACCTAGCAACATTCTTTCTTTCTTTAAATAGATATGAGGAGAAGAATCCACATGTTGCCCATTTAGATTGATATCTTACATTCCAAGCAAATAGCAGGTAGCAGAACACTATATTTAACGTGGAAAGAGTAGGAGAGACACATAATTAATGAGGAGAGGAGAGAGGGGAAGTATATACAATTATAAGAAAAAAGAATGCTCCATGTTTGTGCTCTCTATGTCCACACAGGACATTGCGAAAAGATGTCATTGCCCCTCTAGTTTTCACAACATCCTATGTATTGGCGTAGAGGCAGACATATAGTATGCTTTCTCCTCATAAATAAATAAAGAAAGAAAGAATGTTGCTAGGTCGCGTAGCACACGCTTGCATCTCCTTCTTGTATTTATTTCTCTCCTCCCTCTTTACAAAAAAAAAAAACTCTCCTCCTTCCTTTGAGATGACATGTTTATCCTCTACTTTGGGAAGATAGAGAGACACATAAAAGCACTAGCATACAGTACATAGCTAGCCCAAATTAATTCATTTATATGAGCTACATTTACTTTTGGTAAAAGATTCACTTCACCCCTCCTATGGATAAAAAGCATTTATAGGAAATCACATGTGTACTTATCTCCTTATGTAAACATGTAAACTCGAACCCTGAGTATTAGACTTGAGTACTTGACTGAATCTGGCAGTAGAGAGATTCAATTGTTAGAATTAATACATAGGATAGCATGTTGAATTATTGAACAATGTAAATAAATAATAAATCCCACATACCTGAATCCATAGCGAGGGTTTCTCCACAACCATTTTCTCTCATCTCTTCTTCTATTAGTCTTATATGTTCCCTTCTCCATACAATTGTTAGAGTTTCAACTAATGGAATTGACCCCGAAATAGAAAACAACTCATGCATCTCTCATAATGGGCTCAATTGTTAATGAGTCCACCACACATAATAAATATACTCAACAAAACATTAGAATAGGTACAGTGAAGCCTTTATCTGCAAAGAAGACCACCTCCCGCATAGGGCTTTATCCAATGATGCCCATCAATAAACACTCACCCACTAGTCCATACATATACAATGACTAGATGCTAGTTCACATATGATAAAACATTACATTAATTTGATAAAAGATCCAATAAAAACTGGTCCAAAGTCGAAAACAAAAAATTCCTTAACATTTTAGTTTCAAGTTGACCTAATAATAGATCAAAAGCAATTCAATACTAGATGCTATTTCAACTGGCTTCAAAAATAGCACCAAGCAGATTTTTCCCCGGATTGAAAACTTCTTGACGGAACACTTAACCCCATACCCTGTCCAAATATGCAAAATAATACTACAAAAGAGAGCGGCCTTAATGGTAGAGCCCTTATTGTTCAAGGAAGACAACACAATTGTTGGTGATGAACTCTGAAATGGTAGCCTGGTTCCTGATGAACTGCTTGACGCCCAAAAGTTGCCAAACTTATTGATACAAAGAGCATTTGAGAAAGAGATGATTGGTCTTCTGGTTATGAGAAAAGCAAAGGGGGCAGATGAGGTTTAACTTGAAGCCTCTTGAGTTAAGATCTGGAAGAACTTCTTAACCCTTGGAAACAATTGAGGGGCATTTTGCTTAATTAAAGAAAGGATGAATTTGAAAAATATTTTTTATCTCATCAAAATGTTGGACAGAGTAGAGTCAGGCTTATGAACACTAGCTTAGCCTATTAATGGTAGCTTTGGTTTAAAGAGCCAGCTAGGAAAAGAGGTTGTGGGATTGAACCCCCTCGTATACAAGCATATAAGTGACCAATCGTACTAATGCCCAATAGAAGTGGACAAAAGGATCAGGTTCACGTACGAGAATATACGAAAACGATTTTAATCCATGAATTTAGAATCAATTTTTCTTCTCTTTATTTAATAAATTTTAAATCCATAGACCAAAGACGTGAGAATTTTCTGGTGGATAAAAGTTATGGCTTAGTGCTAATGTTAAATAGATTATGTTCTACCGTAAAAATTTAAGTACTTATTTTTAAAACACTTTCAATAAAAAAAGGTGTCAAAAGGTGAATCCTTTCAAAACGGAAAACTAACAAGAAATCGAAAAACCCTTCCGAATTCGAATTGCGTCTGTTAACAGCGAATTTTGATTTAAGCCTCTACAGAATCGTTCCGACAGAACCCTTTTTTGGGATTCTGATGTTGAATTCCAAGTTGCATTCTCCTTTCGTTCCCACTTGGTGATCAACTTTCTTTGAAAGTAATTCGTGAAACCCTAGAAATTTTCTGTTTTCTTCCTTCATGGCTCGAATTTCAGAAGGTAGTGTTAGAGCTAGAGGTAGAGCAAAACAGTTCCAGAAACACTGAAAATTGCGCCTTAAATCATTCTAATGGCGATTATTGGCGATGCTCTTCGCCAGGTTTTCATGCCAAAGCATGAGTACGAGAGTCTCAGAGAGGAAGATAAAGCTTGGGGTCGACTTCAGAGGCCAGTTGTTATGGTAACTACGACGATCCTATGGCTTGCTGTCGTCATTTCTGGTTTTATTAGCTTGACGATTGTCTTCCCCGGTGATAAGGGTAAGAGACCCCTCTGTAGAGATCGGCGCCTTCAGTCTCTGCCAATTAACATGACTGGAGATTCTGATCTCTATATGGGAGCATTTTATCTTACCGAGCAAGAGGCGGCGGATTATTATTGGATGGTTGTGTTCATTCCTTCAGCTATCCTTTTCTTTGGCTCAGTTGTTTACCTTATAGCAGGTTAGAAAATTTATTATTTTCCTTGTCATTTGCGAATACTGAAGTTGTTGTTCATTTTACTTAAATCATATACTAAATTTCAAATGCGCTAGTATGGCGCCCATTTCTCTGTTTTTAATGTTTAGTGAATCTCATATTTCTGTTTATCCTTTCCTGGTTCTGAGATTTTATTGTTTGCGATCTACAGATTGTAGTGAGAACCTGTTGAAAATTTTCTTTTGTTTTTGTTATCATAATTTATCCTGGTTGAATAGTTTCTAATTTTTTTTTTCCCCATTTCCCCCTTGGTTGGATAGGTTTTTGTATATGGTGGTTTACATTCTGATTTCAGGGGAATTATTTTATAGCTGCATTATTGATTCAAAGAACGTGGATGCAGTTGATTGAAGAGGGGCCATATGATGGGATACATTTGGAAGCAGTGAATTGAATTTTGTAGGGACAAGGAGCCATATGTACTGGAGAAGAACCACCCTCTTATCCTAGACCATCGGAATGAACCTTGGGCAACAGTCTGAAAATTAATTTAGTGCAAAAACAAATTTTCCAAAACGTTGCTAGATAGCGCAATCAGGGTCTAAGGTAGAGCCATTTCTCAATATGATTTTTTGTAATCAAGAATTTTTTGTCAAGAAATGGGAGAATAGTACAAGAATGCTCCAATAGCATTCTATTAGCGAACTTAAAATAATTAGACACATTTCCTGGATTATGAGGTTTATAAACATCCAACCATATTGATTTGAACTAATGATTCTGCCAAGAAATAGATTGGCATGGGAGACAAGAAGGTTAGATGTTCAACCTGGATGATAGATGGTAAATCTGATGATCTGATAAACAAAATTTAAACCGATGACAGATTTCACATCAGACTGACGTGGGGCAACTGGAGGGGAATATTACTATGGTTCTTGTATCAATAGGGTTTTGTCAATGGCTAGGTTTCTTAAAGTACATATTTGCATGCAGATGCTTGAACTGAAGTTTTAGGTTTGAAAGATCAGGGCAAGAATTCAGTGTGTAAACCTATAGAATTTAGTGTGAGTAACTGTATGATGTTAAAATTAGAGTGTGAGTACCTGTATGATGTTAAAATTAGATAGAGAAAAGGGGATCGATAGCAACGGGAATTATTTTATGAAGATGTATTGGATGAGTCATACATCTTGTTGTTGTTGTTTTTGTGTACTTTTGTAGATGAGTCATTACCATTCTAAGGCTAGGATAGGTGGGTACATGGCTAACTGATGTTAAGAACTGGTAGTAATGGTTACTACTTGATTAGATGAATACTGTGGAGCCATTCACCTTCTTGGTCTCACCTTGTCACAGGGATTGTTTGATAAACTGGAGCAGTCTTGACCTTTAGGAGATACTGGAGTCAGCCCCAGCAAGACAAAGTATTCATTATCCATTGCAATGCAACTGGATGAGTGTGAATATTTATGAACTCAGGATATATAGTGTTGGTGTACGATGTCTTGTATTCCGTCACAGTTCAATCCAGGAAGTACTGGTGCAAGCGCCTCGACAGGCAGGACGGCGGCAATCTTGCCGAACCTCGTAAACCTGGGTGCATTGTTTGTTCTTGTTTTTCCATTGTCTTTTGCATCATTTTAGGGTTGCATTTCTACATATAGTGCTTTGTTTCAAGACATACAACCTTCCATTACATCCAAGAATATATTTTCTTGCACCATGTCTTCTAGTTAATAAACTATAACTTACGAAACACTTGTGGTAAAACAACCTTGTTTGTTTAATCCTACTGAATTGAAAACCATACCCAATACACAAGAAACCCTAATTGAGACCATGGGATTCCATTTCTTACACCCTTTTTTCTACTGTGGAGTGTCCCAGAAATAACATTAGAGAGAAGCATTCCATAGGACTAAAAAAATCCTTATTGCTGGTTATATAATTTTGTTTTATGAGTCTTCCAAGAAGAAAAATTCTTCCATTACTTGTGCACTTATGAAATTCTCCTAATCTTTGTTATTCATATTCTGTTGCAATGCAAGTCGCTATTGTAGAGTATGGAATAGTTTTTGTTTTCTATGTTTCCTGTAGGTTTCATATTCTCACGATTTATCTATGCACAGGTATCATTGTTGCATATTCTGCTCCAGTCAGACATGGTTGCTTAGTGGTAGTGGAGAATAACTACTGTGCTTCAAAAAGGGGTATGTTTATATTGTCTTCTAGTCTTTAAAAGGTCTTTGGACCTATAAAAACATAATATTGCAAATAAATTTAATTAATTCATTGACTATTTCAGTTAAATTAATTCGTTAACTATTTATGTTAAATTTTTGGTGCTGTGAATCTAGATCCCTGCTATTTTTTGGGATAGACTGTAGGTATTTTATTTGGACCTTCTTTTCTCCCACACAAGTATTTGAACTGTACCTTTCTAAGGGATTTATTGCCTTTTCTCTTGTTTTACTGTGTTTTGACGAAAAACCTTGATATCATTAAGAGAAACTTCTATTTCTCATTACTTTGCTGGTTATCCTAATGCAATCAGCATTTCTTTTAGCTATGTTATGCTTTCGTTTATTTGAGAACTCCAATGCCAACACAAAAGAACGTGAAAATTAAATCCTCTGATGAGTAGGAGTGGAAGACTGGAAATGATAGCAAGAGTCATATTTAGATGATGTGTTGTGCTTTTAGCAACTTTCTGCAGTAAATTTTTCTTGATGTATACATGCTGGCCTTGAAAAATAGTCTGCACAATTATCGACCTTTCTAAAAAATATGCAAATTTCCATCGCTCTAAGCTAAAGAACGGACCTGAGGAGTGGAGCCAAACTGGTTATCGAACCAGGATTCCAGTCCTTTAGAGAGAGCTTTCATCAAAATTAAAATTGTTTTGGACCATTTTGTCTCTGATAACCTCTCTGCCGTTGAAAATCATCATTTCCATATATTTTACTCCCCCCCACCACCCCCC
>NC_056560.1:0-39335 GCF_013358625.1 Macadamia integrifolia | reverse complement strand
CCCCCCCCCCAACCATCCCCCCCATGACACAAAAAAAGTTCCTTAATTATTGATGTGGGATAAGAACATATGGAAAAGTTCAAACAGAATACATCATCATGCAAAAAAAGCAGGGTCAGGTTCTATGTGGGCTTCCCTGGGTCCATAGCATGTGCCTTCTGCAGGGCAAGGAAAACCGTGTTGGATCTAAAGAAGGGTTTGGACTTTGGACTCCTATTCTTGGAGATGTTCAAAATCTCCTAGTCTAAGGTCTCATGAGGTACCTTTTTTGCGTAGTATTTGCTCAATATTTTTGTTCGGATACAAATTTAAGTTAATTCTTATGTTACTTTCACATTGACAGTGTATTTTCAGGTCTATTTATGAGTTGTTGAGTGGTAGAGCCCAAGGTTTAAAGTATCAGTATCAGGTATCATATCAGAAGGGTGATTTTAGGGGATTTATAATATCGTATCAGAAAGATGCAACATACTCTAAAGATATGTATGGAAATAGTCAAGAAACATATGAAATGCTTAGGGTATATGCAAATACAGTTTTGAAGCATAAAACACTATAAATAAGTACTATGTAAATAGTAAAATATATTTTGTATAAATTTGATAGCAAAGTACGAGTGCATTCAAATTCATTAATGAGGTTTCTTACATGTACTAATACCAATATTTTTTAGATATTGTATCGTTATTGTATTGTATCGGTACCTTAAAGATAGGATACATATTGGTTAGTATCAGAGGATACGGTAGGATACGTAAAACCTTGGTAGAACCTATTCATTCCTTTTTGTTTTTTTGAACAGAATATCCTTCCTCTATCTCTTCTTTGTCTTCCTGTGCTCTTTATTTGTTAAATATTATGCAGCTAACCCTACCCCTGTTGTTATGTATCTTACACTACAGTAAATGTTTTAGCTGATAGTCCACTTCTCTCTGTACTATCGACTAGCCTTTCAAGTTGTAGAATGTGATGCAGGTGGTGTCCGCTGTTTATCTGTTCTCAATGTTGTCTTTGCCACTGTATTTGGTCTTCTTGCACTGTTTCTGGGTTCAAGCCTTCTCACACTGGGAAGTAGCTGCTCCTTGCCCCTGTTTTGGTGCTATGAGATTGCATCATGGGGACTAGTTGTTCTGTATGGGGGTACTGCATTTTTCCTGAGAAGGAAGGCAGCTGTAATTCTTGATGGAGGCAATTTTTCTGGTAGAAATCTTGGGCTGGAGATGTTAGAGGCACCTCGTCTGGATGTGGCACCAGATGTGGAGAGGCGAGTGAATGAAGGGTTCAAGGCATGGATGGGATCATCCCTACTATCATCTGATGAGGAGGATGGCCCTGATGACTACCAGGAGGCACCCGTGCCATACTTAATGCAGGCAAAGAGTTGAAGTTTCTTATTTCTATTTTCCAACTAACAATGTGGTTCCAGCAAGTATAGTTGGATCGGCCTAAAAAAGGACTGGAATTGAATGATTAGAAATTCAGGATGGTTGATATAGAAACCCCAAATAGAAACAGTTAACCAGAACTCGGATTGGTATCCACTGAATGAAAAGTGTTACAGGATATCTTTTGGGTGATGGTTCCCCATAGGCTAATGAAAAATTTTCCATAGAAGATTGTAGTTGTGTTACAAGGATTCTTTTAGGTCCAGATGTATGTTTACAACTTATACGAAGGTTTATGTACTGACTCTATTGCTAGTTGTGAAATATGCTTCGGAGTCTTGAGTGCCCATCTTCCTTTTTGTCAGTGCTCTCACTCTGCTTCTGAATTTTCTGGAGGGCCGGCTTACTGTGTGTGATATATTTCCTTACCCTTCTCTCTCTCTCTTTATTATTTTTTTGTGTGTGAATGGAAAATATATTAAAACAAACTAAAAACAAATACAACAGACAAAGCCCAAACTGGCTAAACAAATGCAAAAGCCCTACCCATCAGAAGCCAATAGGCGTGAGACATAGACACACCAACGTTAGAAAGGAACAGGCTAGGAAGCCAAAGATCATAGGCTCACATGTCAAGTTTGCAAATGGAGTTGGCCAAGTGGCAAAATGAATAGTTGAAGAAAACCAAAACTATCAAAAGGTTGCATGCCAATTATTGGATTAGAGAGATGTACGTCAAAACATGGGAGAGGATCCAGTGATTGATTATGAGTTTGAAATTTAACATGTGGCTAATTCAGATTATTTCTTAGATATTCAATAATTAAAATTACAATGCCATGTTACGATGTCACATTTCCACGTGGCACAACTAAGTGTATAGTTAGTCATCTAGAGAAATATTTCTTGACAGCTACCATTGTTCTACCATGGAGGGCTGATTAGGCCTATCCAACCATTAAATAAAGCAATCTTTGATGGTCTACTTGTCAAAATTCAAGGCCTATCTCCATATATAACCCACAATCTGGCTTTTCCTCATTGTATATCAGCCTCGAATCATAGCAATGTTAGGGTTGGGAGGGTGTTAATACAAATATATGAATTAATTGCATGTCAAATTTTAAAAATTTTTAACACAAATATATGAATTAATTGCATGTCAAATTTAAAAAAAATTTAGCATCAGGAATAACCAACTTCCTGATGCTACTAAATGGGTAAACTTCCGTCTCTCCTCCCCTCCCTTCCCCTCCTCTCCCCCCCTGTATCATAAATTTCAAAGACCATATGAACAAGAAGCACCAATCGACCCAATGCATTGGTCCAAAAAAGTTTTCAAATCAAGGTCTTGGTTTCTGCCAATATCAATGAGAATCCGTCATGTCAAGAGAGTAGATTATTTGCTCGTACGAGCAGATGAGTTAAACTGTTACTGGATTGAAGAGGTATCAATATCGGATCAAAAGCAACCGCACTCGGACTGTAATATTGCCATTTACACCACTAAACGACTGTTTAATAGCATGATCTATTCTCATAATGTGTACAACTATTTAACCCAATTCCAATCTATGGATTCAGGAGATGTGTTCTTCTCGGCCGCCAAGTGTCACGTTGATCATGAATAAAGTTCTTCCTCTTGCCAAAAGAAAAAAGTTGGGACCCATAGGCCATAGATAAAGTTCTTCCTCTTTCCCAAAAAACAAAAGTTGGGACCCATAGGCCATAGACAAAGGTTCGAACGTGAAAGACAGAAGATCACGGGTGGAAAAACATCTTTGTCATCTCTGTTGCGTTTTGTCATGTGTTCACGATCACGAGACTAATAGAGAGAGAGAGAGAGAGAGAGAGATCATTATCTCTGGTTTGTTTCATTTGTCTCTTGCCCATCCCATCTATTTATTCTCTCCATAATTTTGTAAAGAAAGAAAGAAAGAAAGAAAAGGGAAGGAGGTAGCTAGCATTAGGGAGTCTCTGAATGAAATGGAAACTATAATGGACACGCAGATGCAGCATGATATCAATGGAAGCCCTGAAGAAGCTGATCAGTCCAATGACCTTACTCGCTTCCAGAAATCACTGCAAGTGTGAATCCACCTCTTCTCTCTCTCTCTCTCTCTCTCTCTCTCTCTCTCTCTCATACGGATTTTATTGTTTTTCTTTAATTAGTATCTAGCTAGTAGACCAGTAGTAGTGGTTTTGGAGATATTGAGGTTTGGTTTTTAATTGGTTTTGAGGTATGTGATGGGAGTGACATGGATGCAGGAGCTGAAGGATTTGCGCTCTCAGCTGCATTTCGCTGCCGATTACTGCGAAAGAACTTTCTTGAAAGCTAACGAGAAGAAATTGTATGTATCACTCACTCCTTATTCTGAGAACTAATATTACATAAATTTCAGTTAACACTCATCTCCTACACTTCTTTTATCTTTAGAAAGGAGAGAGAAAGAGGGTGAGAGATATTCACCCATTGCTTTATGACCATTCCCTTTCCCAATGTCCTTCAATTATCTCCATCTGTTTGTTAGATATTTGTCTTTTCTCGTATAAAAAATAAAGGGAAAAATGAAAGCTGCTTGATAGTATTGCCCAGGTAGTGTCAATCCGGATTATAGGAGTGTCAATCGGTCTGGCATAGTTGGGCATAGTTGGGCTTGACCATTTGAAAATCTTGCATCGTGAATATCTGTTTAAGTAAATGACTCTAGCTTTTGGGGACTTGGTATGATTTATAATCGTGCTGGTCTATGTCGGGCTTTAATCAGGCTACATTAAATGGGTCTTAACCAGGTTACAGACCTATTTAAGTCTAAACAAGCTCTATAAGTGTCTACCTTAAAATTCTTTTCTTAAGTGGGTAGGCATATAAATGTTTCATTTGAAAATTAATTCACTATACTTCTATACAAAAAAATCATCATAGTAGAAGGTGACGTAAATCTTTAATAAAGAAAAGAAATGATATGAGATTATGATTGTTCTTTAATAAAGGGGGTCGGACTCAGTCGAGCTATAATGAGTCAGCTCAAGTTGGATGTATAACCGGTCGGTTTGGTCGGGCACCCAACGGGCTAGGTACCTGCACCATGAACACCCGTTTATAAAGCCCTACACGTTTATTAATCGGGTCGGTCCAAGTTGGGCCATAAACATGCCGGACTTGGTCGGGCCTACCAATGCGGGCTCAGAATTGACACCCCTAATTCAAAGCCTACACTGATTCGACTGCCCTGTCCTGATTTGCACCAATTATTAAACGTGTCTGGCTCAGGCCCAGCCCATTTATAAATAGGTAGTACATGATGCAAGGGGTAAGCCCGACAGATGACCGACCAGATGGGCCCGTTTACAAGCCCAACTCGGCCCAACATGTTTAGCTTGAACGTTTATATGTATATTTTGATTATTTTTTTTTTTATATATATAGAATAGGATATATTGGTATTTTTATCAATTATTGAATGCAATTAAGTGTAATATATCTTTTTTAAATTTTTGATGACTTAATAAAATGTATTAAACTATCTTAAATCTAAGACAATTAAAGACAGTATAAGGTTTTATTGGCACATTACCCCGTTTGAGGTCTAATTATAGCCTGATTAGGAGAACACCGGTTAAAGCCCGGAACCTGACCAAGCCCAACAGAGACTGACTCATTCCTTAAATAGGTAGGTCATGGTCCAAGGGTACAAGCCCAATCGAGACCGGCCTAGCCCGATTGATTGACAACCCTGTATTGCCTATGCCTTTTACCAAAAAAGAAATTGAAAAAAAAAAAAAAAAAAAAAAAGCCTATGCCTATACCCATGGCGAAGTGGAATTAGGTTATGAAAAGACGCCCATGACAAGGCTCCATTTCCCCATGTGTTGGGGCATGGCATCTTTTTCTTGTAAAAAAGGGAGAGGGATCTATAAAAGGCAATATAGCCCCTGTGCACCTGCACCTGCACCTCCACATGAGCCAATGGGAGCACTAATAGAAGCAATCAATAAGGGTGTGATTCCGCCTTTTATGAAGGGCACGATGGTTATTTCGGCTCCACAACACCCCACCACCCCACCCCCCCAAAAAAAAAAAAAAAAAAAAAAAAAAAAGGGAAAAAAAGCTACCCGACAGTGTTGTGTGTGCCCAGTCACAACCACTTCCCTATGTGTCTGGACATAGACAAGACTAAAAGCTTTTTATTTCTGCACTAGATTGTAAAGCATCTCTATTGTGGCCATTCTCCATCCCTTGAGTTTCCAGCATCGATCGTTTCAAGACCCATGAACAGGAATCGTTATATGGGCTATATTTTGCCCCGTAACCAGGAGTTATTGGGCTTGGGCTTGGTTTGGATTGATATAGTGAGCCGTATATGGAATATAAAATACCCATTTTTTACTGCTTCGATTCTCTCTCAACCCTATCCTATGACCAATTTGTGTGTATAAAATGAGACCAGACTGACTGAACCAATGCGAAACTGATCAAACCAAAATCCTGATCGGTTCAGTACGAGCTTTGAATTTTAAAAACTGTTTAAAAAGACTGAAACCAACTGGACGAACCAATAAATTTGAAGGAAACCAACCGTTGGGACTGATAAACGGGGAAACCAATAAAAACCGAAAAAACTCAAAATATTTGTACAACTTGTCTTTTATATAAGAAAATACTGAAACCGGAATGACAATTGACCAGTAACCGGCTGAACCATTACTATCAGTTTCAATTTTGCTTTTGTAGACCAAACTCTTTATCGGTCCAGTTTTGGTCTGATCCAATATATGCAAAAATGAAAAAAACAATTAAAATGGGACCGAACCGACCATTTGACACACCTATGCCTACTCTATCAGCCGGCTACTGTATTTTTCTTCATGAAAAGCTTCAATAGTGACTTCAAGAAGTCATATAACCCCAAGTGGTAGGGGTATCAAAACCTAGCCTGAACCGATAAAATCAATCGAAACTGACCTATAAAACTCAAACCGAATCAAACCGATCCTTATCAGATTGGTTTTGGACTGAGGTATGTTGGGATCGGCTGAAAACTGGTCCAAACCAAACTGACCAATAACCAAACCGAATGAAACCGATAAAAAAATAAATGATTATTAGATTATAAATTGGTGAATTGATTATCTTTTTTTTTTACAATATTAGTGAGAAAATTTTTTATTGTAAGGGGAATTGTTACAAATCATTGAATATTAGGTTATGAATAGAGAAATTGATTTGTAAATTGTAATAATGCTTCCATTGATTTCCTTGTTCACTGTACAAAACTAGTTGGATAGTTAAATGAATGATTGGATAATAGGTTCATTTTGTGATTTCAATATTAGTTATCTTATTATTAATTTGTTATCCATTGGTTTCAATATTAGTTACGTTTCCTTACAATGATAAACCATGATTTAATCATAAATTTAAAGTTTTTTTTTTTCCGTCAAAACTTGTCATTATAAGTTACGAATGTAAGATTTCATTATGGTTCGAACCCAATAATAAACCGATCTAAATCGGTATCAACATGATATTGAAAAATCGAAATAAATAGAATCCAAATCTGACCGAAATCGAAACCGAAACAGACCAAAAATCGAAGTTCCTTAACGGATTGGTTTTGATATCGCTCATTCGTAGATTGAAACCGATTCAACTAGACCGAAACCAAACTGAACCGACCGATTGACACCCCTACCAAGGGGGGTTGCCGAGTTGGCAAGGGATCTTCGCCTTAGGAAATGTGTGGTTTTGTGTAAAGCCCTCACATGGGAATGTTTAGTGTTCTTCACTGTTTTTGGAGAAAGTTGAATTGTTCTCATTCTACCCCAGTATGATCTGGTCCATGGGGTTATGGGGTCAGTATAGACCCGGGGACTAGTCAGGCCTGGATACCTGTCAAAAAAAAAAAAAATCATATGACCATGCTAACAATTTGTAGTGAAATTTCATCTTCCCTAAAATGAGAATGTGGATTGGTTTTTGTACAGGGTGATGGAGAATACAAAGGAGTATATTTGCAGGTCTGTAGTTACTGTTGTTGATCACCTGGGAACTGTCTCCACCAATCTTGAATTTAGGCTCTCAAAGAATAATGTGGTTTCAGAGGTAGAACTTCGGATTCATCGTTTAAAACAGGTGGGTTTGTGTTATCTACTTATATATAATTATCATTCAATCACTACTATTTACAAAAAACCTAAAAAAAAAAAAAAAAAAGGCTCATTACCTCTGAAGCTCCATTACTATTATGTATCAAACAACAGCTGTTGATGACTTTTACTTGTCACTGAACTTGAATGGATGTGTTTATTAGAGGCTTCTTGCTTGTGAAAAATATGCTCACAAGGTGGCTCTTACCAAAGTATGCTTCAGACCAGAATTTCCAAGGCATCATTCACATTATATTGCACCTTGTAACACACTCTCTCTCTCTCTCTCTCTCAACAAATCTTAGTTTAGTTGAACATTACTACTCATTTTACTTTTCTTCATTCACTCTGTCTCTTAATCAGCTTCACCAAATCTTGAGAAATCGAACGATAAATCGAGGTACCATTTTCCTTTTCTCTATCTATTGATATTGATTAGTCATTGGCAAATCATTCTGATTATTACATCTATTCAACCTTTCCTTGACACTGTGATCTAAATGTTTCCAGGACTATGTATAATCATGGTAATGAGGACGATTTGTCGCTTTTATTATACACAAAAGCACATCATCTACCTTCAACTACAGTTTCACCATCAGGTAATGATCCAATTTAAGGTAGAACATTTCATTTCGATTATATGAAGTATTACTGAATATTTCTTACTGGGGCTTGAAGGTTAGAGACTACTGAATTTGCTTCTTTAGTGTTTTTGATCTTCTCCTCTGTTTTATTTCAGGATTTGACTTCTCTACATTATTGCCTGTTCAGAATGTCTCTCCCATGTCTTCAAAACCTCATACTCCTTTTCATTTCCAGGTTTGTTGGCTAGCATCTTAAGGCCTTACTGTGAAGAGTTAACTATTTCCTCTTTAGTGTAGGGACTAAATTCATTAAGAGATCCATAAAGTTAACCACAAAGCCTGATGAGTATAAAAATTATCCATTGTGTTGTTGCACGATTCCGGGTGACGCAGACCTGCACAACACAGGTTAGTGGCTGGCCCGGAGGGAGATCCAGGACCAGGCTCCGATGGTAAAGTTAGGTCTAAACATCTTAATTCTTCCGTAGGGTGTTCAGTTGATTGAGAGTCTTACTTGTAATTCTTGCTGAGTGCTCATTATATAGGCAGCTCGAGTCCTTCTCATTGGTTGAGGGTCTTTGGCATGCCAACATGGGTCCTCTTCTCATTGGAGGGATCGTCCTTCGTCGTGGCTGAGCTGGTCGGGCCTAAAACGGTTAACTTAACCTGGGTTGGTCGTCATAACAGCTAACCTGACCATGGTGAGCTTCTACAACGGCTAATTTAATCGCGGTGGGTCTAGGAGTCAGATAACCGCCTAACCGCCTAACCCTGGTTAGTTACCTTAGTCATGTTTAAGTTGGTTATCAATGTGGAGACTCCATGTGTGAGTAGGTTGTGACTCGTGAGGTCAGGGTCCCTCTCGTTGGTCGAAGAGGTCTTCCCATGCTCGTACTAATGAGGTTGGGGGTAGGACCTCTCGACCATTAACCGGTCAATGGATATATGGTATATCATATGCCCCCCACTCTCACGAGCTCCTAGCATAGGATATGCTAGGAGCTCGTGAGAGTGGCTCTTGTGTCTGAGTAAGCCCTTCGACCTTTTCAATGACTGATCGGCAAGTATATTGGTATATCACATTGATCTTTTCTGTCTTTAAGTTATACGAAACAAAATGGAATATCTTCAAGATGGTGAATTTGTTGCAGGTCATGAAAAAGCTTCCACACAAAGAGAGGGCTAAAAGATCAGTCTATGGGAATGACTTCTTAGTTCTCCTTCGGCGAAGTAAACAAGCCATTTAAAGCACATTTCAGTAGTGTGTTATCCTTTGCCTGTCTATTTCTTTGACAACTCCAAGAGAAATAGATTAACTCATATGTGTTATGTACATCCTTAACAAAACGGGTAATAGTGTTGATTCAGTGCTTCTTTATCATGAAAATGGAGTTTATGAAGTTAACACTGGCTTTGCTGTATGCATAGTTCATAGCCCAACATATACTTTCTTTGTAATGTTATTCATTTTAGAGTTTCTAATGGATGGGCCTGGTATACAACATGGAATTATATGCTTTTCTTCTCATCCCAATTCGAGCAATCTAATGCATGAGGCTCTTGCTACTACAGGTTCTGGGGCCAAGTGTACTCATCAATCCCAATTCTTTAAAACAGGGTTTAAAATCTCCAAGTAGGTGGGAGTCTAAATTCTTAAGGGACTGTTGCAATTACCTCATCAATGTGAGAAACTGATCTTCCAATTAACTGATTCACATCTATACTATCTTGTTATCAACTAATTATCCAAATCTTTACCAAAAATAAAAAACTAATTATCCAAATTATCTGGAATTTGAACTCTTAAAATTTTCAGGTACAGCCTTATAGTTAAATTTTGACAGTTTATTTGTTGCTTTGAAGCATTTGAATTCAATTATAAAAAAATTCATGGTTTGAGTGTGACAAAATCTTGTAATTTAGGTTATGTTTGGAAGCTAAGAAAATAAAAACATAATAAGACAAAATTCATGGTGGAGGTAATGATTAAATTATGTATCTTTCTCTCTCCTCAAATTTATGTATATTTTATCATTATGATTTTTCAAACAATGGCTCATAATTAATCATTTGCTTGATTACTGGAAATAAAAATTAAAGGGTTTTTCTTTGTGTAACCTTTTTTTTTTTTTTTTTGGGGGGGGGGGGGTGGGGGTGTTAGAAAGACGATCTATTAAGGAAAAACGGAATACACACTTGAGACCTATATCATTGGTACAGAGAAACAAGGTTCGGAATTGGGATAAACAGCCCTATCCACAATGGACTGGGCCCTCCTAACCAGGGAATCTGCTGTATCATTTGCAGCCGTTAGAATACATGAAAATTAACAAACATCAAAATAAGAGACAATATGCTTAATATCATCTATGACTGGCCAAACCGTTAACACCGACAATTTTGAAAATCTTGTAGGCATGAAATTACCTCGATGTTGTCACTTTCTACCACAAGATGAGAGACACCATCTGCTAAAGCCGCCAACAAGCCTTCTCATATTGCCAACGCCTCACCAATCAACACTGAAACCACATTACAGGGGTCTGAAACTGCAATCTTTGTCCGGCCCAAGCTATCCCGCAACATAAACCCCAAACCTCCACGGTTATTGACTTGATTGTAGGATGCATCACAATTTATTTTGTAAAAGCCAGAGGGAGGAGGGGTCTAAGCGGCTGTTGGTTTTTCTTTGTATAACCACGGTTGGTTATATTGAGACTGTAATTATACCAAATTGCTCTCCTTCGTACATGTAAGGGAAGATCTTCACTGAATGGGGGCAGAAAAATGGTGTGACCCACCATAACAAAATGTTACCATGCCATACAATGCCCACATCAAATGGTTACAGTCTTGGTGTAACCTTGCTTGGTTACATGAGAATATCCCAAAATAAAGATCAATAGATAGGTGCATTGTCTACATCATACGTTTTTGGGTTTTGCTTTGTAACAACAGATGATTATACTGAGTTTGTCACCATACCAAATTTTCCCTCCGTAAAACAATAGGGGAGGTTTTCTTTGTCTCGTGAAAGACAAATATAATAGTGCAGGAAAACAATGATGTCAATGTTGATAATTAACCTTACATTGAGTTTTCCTTAATCCATGGTGACCCAAGAATCTCTTCATCCACCACCTTTATTGCCATTGGATGGGACTCTTGGCGATGTAAGGTCATTTCTGATTTCATGCTATCGAGGACTAATTATGACTATCATTTTAAGAGAACCTTTCTCCACGGTGAAGAATAAATTTCTTCATTAACCTTTATTTTATATGGTCCACATTAGATGGTGACAACTTAGTGTAACCATGTATGGTTGAGGATATCCCCACTTTTTAATATAAAATAATATGCATTATAAAGAACCATAGATGTTTCCCCTAATGTCTGAAGTGGAAATAAAGGGAACCTTGTAGCAAAAAAAATTAATAAGATAAAGAATGGTAGATGGGAGAATGGGGTGTAGAGTGGTAGTCATGTTTGTTTGTGCTTCCTCAATATGGCAAACTAAGAAGTGAATACAACCAACCCATACTATTTCAAGAATCCCATTGAATTGCCATACTAACAGAGCCCAAGAACATAAGTTGCTCACATATTCTCCAAACAACAGCCCTTGATGGCTTGATAGGATAGGTAGACCAGGTTTTGGATTTCATCTTTTTTTAAAAGAAATTTTTTGGCCCAAATTCAGTCAAAAACTTAGTTCAGCCCTGAAAACACAAAAAATCCAGTTAGTTTGAACCCTAATCACTATAAATTTGTGAAAAGGGTATTAAGCCTTGTGGTTGGGAATCAATCTATCAAGTATCAGATGTGTGGATACCACAAGTTTGATCTCCATTGATAGCACCATAACCAAAAGTGGGATGATGAACTAACTGTGTGGACTTGGGTGTCTTAACTAATTCCACACAAAAAAAGGAGATAGAGATGTTCTGAATTCTTAATTACACTAATAACTAAGAAGGGACAAAACAAGATAGACAATCTACATTTTTCTTTAAAAAAAAAAAAAACAAATTTCATGACCTCAAAATAGGGCAATAGAGCATTCATGAATGAGTGCCACAAAGTGTACAGACACTCATCATGGCATGTGAAACCTACTCAGCATTTTCATTAGCATTTGCTGTGTACATGTTATCCAGTTCAATACCTGTGGACATTGTTTGTGGTACTTGGTACCCTAGTTTCCTTAATCATCCACCTTATCTACTCTTCAACAACTACCAATCTCCCAAAGTTAGATATGAACCCTATAACAAAGTGATCCTCACAAGCTTCACTTGTAATTAATTTAAGGGAAAATGTTGTACACACGTTATTCCCGCACACCGGTACCTTTCACAAGGCTTTTTATTTTTATTTTTAATTTATTTAAATTTTTTTTCTCTCCTCCATCCCTCCTGCCCCTACTGACTGAATCGCCATCACCGCCTCTTATTGGTGTGCTTTGGAAATTCAGGGTGCATTGGCGGCATGGCGATCCCTCTCCTTAATTTAAATAGATAATTGTGGTATCCATGCTTGACTTGGACTTGATGGTATGACTTGTGAATATAGATGAGTAATGATTCATTCACTTCTATAACAATAGCTTGCTTATTTGTATTCACTAATTTAATTAGTAATTTATCTACCTTTATCTATGCAGATTACTGCAATACAAAATATACACTCATCTTTTTGTGTGACTGCTTCATTGAAATGTTTTTTTTTTTGGTTTAGGATGGTTAAGCAAAGATGAGAATGAACAATAAAAGTTCTTGTGATATCTATTTAAGGAACAAGAAAGACTGTAGAAGGTAAATGTACAGTTGCTTTCTCTATTTTTATAATGATAAAGAAAAAGAAAAGGAGGGGAAAAAAAGATTCCTTTAAAAAGAGGAACCCACGATGCCAGTGTGAGGGAATCTCTCATGCGACATCAATGCTAACGTATCATCCACATATTTCCACAAACTCAGGAAATGAGAGAAAAAAAAATTTAAAAACTCATGTGAGCATGGTTTTAAATATCATTATCAGGATCGAGATTTGTATCAGTTTTAGATGATACTGATAATTAGTGATCCCAATAGGTATTGGATGTATCATACCATATCAGACCATTCTTCTCTCATTTCTATTAAAATTTTTTAATTTTTGAACAAATCTATCTTTACTATGGACTGTTACGCCAATACAGAATCAACCAAGTATTGTTTTGACCTTGGGAGATCATATAGCATATTTTGAAAACATGCATGCAAAAGGGCGATGACATACTAGTATTGTGGGGAAGCTTTTCCCTTGCAATTATCACATGTCATTTCCCTTTTATTTGTGCAAGAAGGGGTTGTTTCATATCATATTGGCTTGATTCTGCATCCTTTTTTTTTTTTTTTTGGTAACAATATCAAGTTTGGGTTCTTCTGCTATCCATATATCAAATAAAATCTTCTTCATGTAAAGCCTTCTCCTTGGATAAAAGACCAGTTTTAGTAGCCATTACACATTTTTTAGTGTAATATGAAATGCCTTCATCTAATAGATTTGTTAATTTCAAACGACACTCACCAATAAACCTATTAACCATAGTATTAGAAGGAACATGATCGAAAGTGGAAACCAAGGCATATATTTGACGCTACAATCTTACATATAGTAAATACTTCTTGCCTTCTCAGGTGATTTTGGAATATTAGTTGGAATTGGAAGATATTTCCTAAGGATGTATATGATGCCCTCATGCTTGTTAAACAACGATCAACAAATGTAATCATCATTGATTGACAATGAATTAACAGACATCAAAATCATAAATTTGAATAGAATAGACTATTTGAATGAAATTTCTATAGGTATATTTAAAACATTTAATCTTCTTTTGATTTTTCAAGGGTGACGAAATAATTTTTAAAATATCAGAAATGTCATTGTCTAGCACATGTTCCAAGTACACGTGTGGAATGACCTAAGTTATTAGGTTCAATAAGAGAAGATGTGTGTTATATTGAAAGAGTAAAAATTAAGTTTGCAAATTATAACATACCTTAAGGGGTGGGGTGTAAATAAAAAAAAAATCCCAAATTTAATATAACAGAGAGCAAGGCAATAATGAGGATAAAATTTGAAGAGAGTGGGAGAAGTTTAAATTTGCATAATTGGTTCAGCAAGGTTTTTCTATCTCCATTATCTTTTAATGGACACAACCATTTATTAATCATTTTAAGTAGTTTTTATTTGAGTAAATTTTACTATCATTTTCATGTATTCAATTTCCACCATAGCCCTACAAAATTTTGATTTGAGCTTCTACAGCTTAATTTCTATAATCAATAATTCAATATCCTCTTAATTAATGGGGTCTCATTTCCTAAATACCATGTGCATTTGGATAATAATTGTATCTCCAACTGCTAGTGATCCAATAATGTCCTTAACATAATCCTTATAGATGTCAATTTTTTCTATGAAGGTGCTATGTTGACAGAAGTAAAAACAAAAACATAAAAAAAAAACAAAAAACAAAAAATAAAAAAATAATAAATAAACAAAAAAAATGAAAATTGGTTCCACCCAGGCTTTATCCTTCTTCGTTTGTGGCCCAAATATATACAATAGGTTAATTTGTTATGTAAGAATTTAAATTTTATGGATATTTTATCCACATCATTATTTGTTAGTTCGAAAAAGTAAAACCAAATCTAATTCTCTTAATATATGTATGACAATTAGAAAATGGTTGGCTATTCAACACTTTTACAGTATAATTAAGTTTTGATTAAACCATTGAACCAAGTGGAAAAGTCTTTTAACGTGGTGGCTTTCAAAAACATGGTTTAATTAATAAGAGAATTCCATCTAATTGTTTCTTTTGACCAAAAGATCATCTAATGACCCAAAAAGGTGGCCGTCCATGGATAATGTTGTCCTTCACATTTTGTACCAAGGTATATTTTTTTTGTTAAAGTCAGTTTTTTTCTTAAAGTTTGTTCCATACTTGGGAACCCAATCCATGTGTTTTATTGGGGTCCAAATTTGATGGATTTATTGTCACATTATTAGCTATTTATGGTAAAAGTTTCAGAACAATTTGACATTCTCATGTATTATTATAAGGGTAAAAAAAATAAATTAAAAGTTAAATTAAATTCAATAGGAATTATTGGGAAAACAAGGAACAAAATTCACATATAGGGGACCATTTAATTGAGATGGATAACAAAATTTGATAGGTGATAGAAGTCTATCAAAAATCACAATTATGAAACGTAGCTTCGTTCTTAAAGTTCATTTTTCTAATGATATGCTTCACAACTTCCATGTAATTATTATTTGTAATAAAATTTTACAAAAGAAAATAGCATTGCCTACGAAAATTCAAATAAAATTCTAGAAGTTGGCACTCAATAGGTAGAACACATAAAGTTCCAATAAAAGAAAAGAAATCCAATATTGAACATTATTTTTAATAAATAAATAAAAAATATATAGAAAAGCAACCTAGAGAAAAAAAGAACTAAGACGAGAAGACAGAAAACATGAAGTGCAAAAAAAGATTAAACATGTGGGAGGATCCAAACGAATTCTTTTTTCATTAGCAATAAAATATATAATAAAATGAATTTAAATAATATACCGACTGGCTAAGGATATACCAACTTGACACCCTTTAGCTCTTTATTTTTACTTTTTTTTTCAAAAATTTCCTTCCTACTCACACCCTTCCCCCTACACTCATCTATGCTTCAATATTTGATTTCCCAATAATACACTTCAAACATTTTCTGCCTTTCTTCCCTCCTTTTTATTTTGATTCTAATTTTTTTCTTTTGGAGGGGGATTGGTTGAGGTGGGAGTTGAAAGGTGTTTGATGTTAACAATTTTGTTTAATAGAGCATACCCTCTTCCATCAGCACCTCATTTTCTCCTTAATTTTTACCATTTCACTATGCTTTTTCCTGCCCATAATTATAGTATTCTCACAAACCTTGTCGCATAAGAAACCAATGTAGACTAATAAAAGTAACTTATCACTTTCTCATACCCTTTTATACTTTAGATTCCTCGTTTTCTCTTTAATGCTTTCTTCATGGATAAATAAAATAAGGGCCTTATGGGTGGCAAGAAAAATATAATGATAAAGTTGGAAGAAAAGGGAAGGTTCCAAAAGGAATGCACATACAACAATGTTAATAAATTTTCTAACCTACTAGCTTCTTCAATGCATGTGATTTTCACACAATATCTACCATTCCACAACTAACTCATTTAGAGGGAAGAAGGCCCAATCACAATTTTAATAATCGGAATCTGTTGATTTGGATTGGAATGGAATCTCTATTATGATCGATTTATGGTAAAATAAAAAATAAAATTCTAAGAATCATTGATTTTTCAAATTTGAAGATCGATTCTAAGATTTTTTGGGATCGATTTTGACTGGTCAAGATCAATAGAGACTGATTCAATCCCCGATTCCAAATTTTGAAACCCTGGCCACTATAGCATATAGTGGAGCCTAAAATAATTGTAATTCAACAGGTTTATCAGTCTTAAGTACTATTATAATTAAGAAAAATCCAATCTTAGTAAGTTATATATAAAGAAATCATTAATTATATATATAAATAATCATACTAAAAGTTGGAGAAAAGGACAAAAGGTTTGATTCTTAATTTGGATCCTAATATTATTTCCATCATCTTTAGATGTTACTTTTTGTAAGGAGGTTCTGATATTGGATATTGGGTATTCTAAAACCATCAGATTGGAATCCATATGGCCATATGAAGGACCCACCTAATTCATAGTTGAGAAACACCCCCTCCCCAAATTGATCAAATTTCTTAGCTCACAAGGGAGGTTGTGTCCATGCTTTGCTTTTTCAAAAGATGTCTTAAGAGATAGTATTATAAGAACTTTAGTAATGAGTCAAGAAAAATAAATTGGAAGAATTTTGGAGGCAAATTCATTAATTGCATTCACTACTTAACCCTTTAATTGGTGTGAGTGAGGACATCCCAAAAATTTATCAAACAGAAAATTTTGAGCGGGAACGCCCACCTCAAAGTCTCAAACTATTAAATTCTTTTTCGCAGGTTATATACTTGGCTCGGCTCGGCTTAGCTCAGCTAGTTAAAGTTGATAACTTTTGATACTATCTTTTCCGGTTCCTTTTATAGTGCTCTGACCATGGAATCAAGTATCGGTATCGGATCGGCCGGATCGGTATCGACTGAGACCGATCTTGAGACCGGTATCGGTATCATCGTGTGTATCCGATACAGATCCGATCCGATTAATAAAAAAATATTTTGTTTTAAACTTAAACTCATATTGGACGCTGCACCCTAGGGTTCATCTTCCTATTTCCGTTGTTCTAACCCAAAAATTTATTGCAGAGGTGATCGGAACTTACTTTATTATCTTCGCCGGATGTGGATCGATGGTTGTTAATAAGATGTAGGGCGGATCTGTGTAATCTCCAGTGCCCATTTCAATCCGACGGTGACAATCACTTTCGCCATCTTCCGCCACTTCCCTTGGGCTCAGGTTCCTCTTTATATCTTGGCTCAAATATTAGGATCAATCTTTGCCAGTGGCACCTTGAGCCTAGTCTTTGATGTCAAACCAAAGCCTTTCTTTGGTACAATTCCTACTGGTTCTGATCTTCAATCTCTAGTCATCGAGATTGTCATCTCTTTCCTGTTAATGTTTGTCATCTCCGGCATTGCCACGGATAACAGAGCAATTGGAGAACTTGCCGGAATTGCAGTTGGAATCACAATAGTGTTAGTATTCGTTGCTGGGAATTTTTTTTTTTTTTTTTTTTTCTTGTGCTAACAACGGGTATCCAAGCCTTCGGCTTGATTAGTCCCATGGACTATTCAATATTAAATTTACATATGTTTCAATAAAAAAAATTTAAGTTTACCTGAAACAACTATTAAAAAATATATATAACAATAAACAATTCAATACCATGTTACAATTTATATCCATTTCAGTAAAAATTGTAAAAGTAACAAAGTTGATTGGATAAAAAATTAGAAAATATAAGAAAATAGTTTAAAATCGCTTAGACCAAAATCATTTATAAATAGTTTCGATTTTAAATTACGAAATCATTTATTAAATGATTCAATTTTGATTTTACTTAAAAAATCTTATATCGAATCAAACTGAACTATCTATGCCAAAATCAAACCGATTAACACCCTTAGGATTTTGAGGCAGGTCGGTTTCGGAAGAGGTGGAAGATGATGGGCAATGGGAGAGAGAGAGAGTAAGAGTGATGGGTTATGGGTAGGTCTGTGTGAATACAAAGGTGTTGCTGGTTTCAGTGGGCCCACCTGGTCATCCATATTTGTTATTATCCGGCAGCCATCTTCCATCTCTTCCCCCCACTCTCTCCAGTAATAAGGAAAACAAATGAAGATGTTAAATTGTCACCCTTAGTCTGAGACATATGTTTCTCTACAACTGTATACCTCTCAGGTACTTGTGAGTAGCAGATCTCCAGTGGAAGAAGCTTCCCAGAAAATCTCACTACTTTCAGAACCCTTAATAGGATGGACTTGGATCTTCTATGGCGTCATAAGGCGTTTGGCACGAATTCAACGCCTAAAAATGCCTTGAGCCTTATGCAACCGCCTTCAGTTGCTTAAGTTCTTCAATCAGCATCATACGACAAGGGCTGATACCAAATTACCGATACCTGATTGATCCGAATCAATGGTTTGGTACAGACTAGGGGTAAAATGGTAAAAAAACCGAAATCCGCTCTATACCGGTTGAACCAAATCCCCTGGTCCGGACTTGTAGTTGAAGGTTACAAAAGTTAGTTAAGTAGCACAAGCCGACAGGAAATCGGCTCAAGCCAAGCTGAAATTACTAAAAACAGAAAGAAAACGGTTGGGCATGCAACATTAACAACTTTAAAAGTTGGTTGTGTCGCATGCGATGCCAACACACTCATCAGAACAGATCAGACTATCAGTCTCCAACATATCTAACATTCAACATCTACTAGCCCTTCTTCTTCTTCTCTCTTCTTTCTCTCTCTAAAAAAAGGGATAGAAACTCTGAATTCCTTTGTTTTATGTCCTTAAATCTATCATGTACCCCACGACCTCTCTCCTCTCTCTTTCTCTCTCTAGGAAGTAGCAGTATAGCCATTGATGCTCCTTAAAACAGTCCCTTCGTCATCCACAACTCTTAACTGCCATGGTTTTGGACATGTCGAACAACCATCCTTCTTCTCGAACCAAAGATTTCTTCGCTTCTCCTGCACTCTCTCTCACTCTCGTAAGCATTCTCTCTGAAACAAACTCCAATTAATTATTAAGTTAGTGTTCTCTTTTTGATTTTCTAAATTTTGTTTCTTTGGCTCTGTGCTCTTCAAGGCTGGTGGATTCCGAGATGCCGGTACTCCAGCGTCGGTGGTGAGGAGTCCAGACGTGGAGGAAGGAGATGAAGAGAGCTGTGGTGGCGGTGGTGGTGGCGGCCGAGATGAGATGCTGGAGATTAGCAGTGAGAATACTGGTCCTGGAAGATCTGATGATGATGGAGATGCAGATGCACTACAGGACGATGATGCTGATGATGATGACAAGCAGAAGAAGAAGAAGAGGAAGAAGTACCATAGGCACACGGCTGACCAAATCAGAGAAATGGAAGCGTTAGTTTCTTCCTCTCTCTCTCTCTCTCTCTCTCTCTCTCTCTCTCTCAAGAATTCAACTTCAATTCTCTCTGTTTTTAATCGATTTGACACAGAGTCAGAAATCAGGGCCCCCCAGATATCAAGAAATCATCAACTGAGTCAACTCATTTTTCCGAGTCATATAGTCTTTTTTTTTTTTGGGTAGAAAGTCATATAGTCATTGTCAATAGTTCTTAGATTACATTCCTTGATTTTTAATTTCCTTTTGTTCATGAACTGAAAATTTGAATATGTTTTGGAGTATAATCTGGTTTTGAAGATGTTAATAAGGAGAATTGAAAAGCTTTTTATGAAGATTCAAAGGTAATGTATAATTAACATTCTTAATCTGTTCATTGCATTTGTAATTGCAGTCTATTTAAGGAATCACCCCATCCAGATGAGAAACAAAGGCAGCAACTGAGCAAGCAATTAGGTCTTGCTCCTAGGCAAGTCAAATTCTGGTTTCAAAACCGTAGAACTCAAATCAAGGTGTGTTAGTATCTCTCTCTCTCTCTCTCTCTAGGAACCCAATTCCTTGGCATTGAGGATTTCATCTATTCCTCTTCTTGTAATGGTGACTGGTTAAGGGTGTTGCAGGCTATCCAGGAACGACACGAGAATTCTCTACTGAAATCTGAAATAGACAAACTCAGGGAAGAGAATCGAGCCATGAGAGAGACAATTAAGAAGGCTATCTGTCCTAATTGTGGTTTCGCTACCTCTAGCAGAGATGCAACGATAACCACTGAAGAACAGCAATTACGAATCGAAAATGCAAGACTGAAAGCAGAGGTTTGCAGATACCGAATCTAGTTTTGAATTATGATTTTAATTATCTTATTACAGTTGAAGAAACTTGTATTTAATCTCAATTTGTAGGTAGAAAAGTTAAGAACAACCGTTGGGAAATATCCACCAGGGACGGCATCGCCTAGCTCATCATGTTCGGCAGGAAATGACCAAGAGAACAGGAGCTCCTTAGACTACTATACAGGAATTTTTGGGCTTGAGAAGTCTAGAATTTTGGAGATTGTGAACCAAGCCATGGAAGAGGTCACCAAAATGGCTACTGCCGGTGAACCATTATGGATCAGGAGTGTTGAAACTGGTCGCGAGATACTCAATTATGATGAATATGTTCGGGCTTTCTCTGTTGAGAATCCAAGCAATGGACGGGTGAGGCCATCGATTGAGGCCTCGAGAGAGACCGGTGTCGTCTTTGTAGAGCTTCCTAGGCTTGTTCAAGCTTTTATGGATGTGGTAAGATTTTCAAATTTCTCCATTGTTACTCTCCATTTCCTCCTGTATTGAGTTTTTGAAAGACCCTTTTAGGGACTCAGTAATGGCTGGGCTAGATGGGTAGTTTCCAAATTTTTCATAGCAAAGATAGATTCATCAGCAAATTGAACTGCAAGTACCTTTTGATCCATTCCAATGTTCTCACTAGTTGATGTCGTTTTTGTAGAATCAATGGAAGGAAATGTTTCCCTGCATGATCTCCAAGGCAGCTAATGTTGATGTTATTTGCAATGGTGAAGGTGCAAACAGAAATGGTGCTGTACAACTGGTGGGTAACCTTATCCCTCTCTCTCTGTGCCCAACACACACATACACAGAGCACAAGGAATTGGTGTTAATGGAATCGGCACCGAGTTGAATAGGCCGATTCCACCAATTCGCATCCGGTTTTTAAAACCTTGGAATAGATAACCTCTACATCTAGATGGGTATTGTTGGATTAATTTATTTTCTACCTTCGAAAATTTTCTCACCTTGGCGTCAGTTTATCGATATCAGATGTTTGCGGAGCTGCAAATGCTCACACCCATGGTGACAAGAAGAGAGGTATATTTCATTAGGTATTGCAAACAATTTACTGCTGAGCGTTGGGCCATAGTTGATGTATCTATTGACAAAGTTGAAGAAAATATGGATGCACCCAAATGTAGAAAACGCCCATCTGGTTGCATCATTGAAGACAACACTAATGGTCACTGCAAGGTACGTACATGATCATACAAATATGCAAATTTAATGCTATTTATCCATGGACTTCATCCAGGATTTCACATCAATTCAGTCTTAATTAGTCTTTAATACATGAAATGTTTTCCTTCCAGGTGATCTGGGTAGAGCATCTAGAATGTCAAAAGAGTACAGTTCATACCATGTTTCGTTCCATTGTTAATAGTGGCCTAGCATTTGGTGCAAAACATTGGATGGCAACTCTGCAACTTCAATGTGAAAGGCTTGTTTTCTTCATGGCTACTAATGTTCCCACTAAGGATTCAATTGGTATAAGTTCCAATTTCTTCACCTCAAATTATCACTTTGAATATGTCTGAATCTTTAAGTTGGATAAAATTCAAATTTTTATGCTTTCTTGAACCTAGGCATTGCTACTCTAGCTGGGAGGAAAAGCATTTTGAAGTTAGCACAGAGAATGACATGTAGCTTTTGTCGTTCATTGGGTGCATCCAGCTTTCACACATGGACCAAGATCTCAACAAAGGGAGGAGATGACATAAGAGTTGCTTCTAGGAAGAACTTGAATGACCCAGCAGAACCTCTAGGGGTGATCTTATGTGCAGTTTCTTCTGTTTGTTTGTCTGTATCTCCTCATGTCCTATTTGATTTTTTAAGAGATGAAACTAGACGAAACGAGGTGAGACTGCTTAATTTATCCCCTCCCCTCTTCTTAAGTTATATGATCTTCACTTCCTACTTATCAATCAAATTAACTAACCTTGTTGAATTAATCTCAGTGGGACATCATGTCAACTGGAGGTCCAGCTCAATCAATAGCAAACTTGGCCAAAGGACAGGACCGCGGTAATGCAGTGACCCTTCAAGTGAGTTCAATAACTACTGACATATATCCTAGGATTAATTATCTACATCTACATGATTTGCTAAATGCTAAACTGTGTCTAATATATATGAGCTTGTTGAATTCAGGCGACAAAATCAAAAGAGAATAGTATGTGGATACTCCAAGATAGTTGCACAAATGCTTTTGAATCAATGGTTGTCTATGCTCCAGTAGACATTACAGGGATGCAATCAGTGATGACAGGTTGCGACTCGAGCAGCATTGCTATATTGCCTTCAGGTTTTTCAATTCTTCCAGATGGGCTTGAGACAAGGCCTCTAGTGATCACTTCTAAGCCAGAGGAGAAGACAATGGAAGGGGGATCTTTGCTCACTATAGCATTTCAAATCCTAGCAAATAAGAGCTCACCTACAGCCAAACTAACTATGGAGTCGGTAGAAACTGTTACTACTCTTATTTCATGCACATTGCAGAATATTAAGACAAGCTTGCAGTGTGAAGAATGATAGTTGTTTTTATATTTTGTTGCATACTAGCAGTCTGAAGATTGATAGTTGTTTTTATCTTTTGTAACATAGTTCAAGAAAAAATTAATTGTACAAGTGACACATTTATTCTTTCTTTCTTTCAACATATTTATTTTTAAGTGTGACAGCTATTTTTGTGATGGTTGGGTGATTTCAACAATGGATTAAAAACTTTTGATGCTTGAATTGTATATAGAATTTGAACCAAAGGGAACCCTATAATGAAATCAAGACTAGAAGAGTAATCTATGTATATTCAAACTCTTCAAAGGATCTCCATGCCCGAGTCTCATTCAGCATTTCTTAAACGACCGACTGATTTTGTGATTGTATCTTTTCCAAACAAACCAAGTGGTTGATCCAACAAAACACAAAAACTACATAAGAACCAAGTTTACTTGCCTAGAAAAATTTCAGCTGCTTTCCCTCTATCCAAACCATTTGAAAGCTTATCGTGCTTCATTATCGTGTGGAACAATTCGGCTTGATCATCCTCCACTATCTCCCTCAGAACGTCGTCATCGATGTTCTCAACCTGCTTGTGAGAAGAATCATCCACAATAGCCTCACTAAAAATCATACTTGAGACCCATTCCTTCCATGTGGTCTTACCATACTTTTCTTCTTCCAGTGACCCTGACGCCAAAAGCTGGTAGACATAGACTATCCTCTCCTGACCAGGCCTGAATGCCCGTGCAATTGCTTGCTTCGTCTTGGATGGGTTCCATTCTGAATCCAACAAGACAACCCGTGAAGCAGCAGTCAAACTAATGCCTTCGGCACATGCTGTGATTGAAGCAAGAAGTACTCTTGAAGGCCCATCTGATTCTTCAAATTTATCCATAACCCTTGCACGTTCATATAATTCTTGATCACCTTGAAGGACCAGTATTTCCTCTCCCATCTGCCAGCCAAAGATCATCTCAAATATTTCAACAAATAGGCTTATGGGTGCAATGTTATGGGCAAAGATCAGAACCTTCTCCATCTTCATGATACACTTCTGCACAAGGCTCACAACAAATCTAACCTTCGACCCTTTCTTCAGATCAAGTCTATGTTTCTTAAGGTCTTGTAGTTCCTCCATGGTGAAGTATTTATCAGCACATGCCACAGTTGTGATAAGCCAAGGATGTATGGACCCAAGAGTAATCAACAATTCCAGTTCTAGAGGATATCCTTTGTATGCAACTTTTTGGTTTTGTAGTCTAGTTTGAAGATCTTGTTGGATGACTGTCGATTTCATCAAAAGTGTGTAACTTTGTAATCCTGGGAGTGAGTCTTGAACTCCACCTTCATATACATCTATAAACCCTTTTGTAATTTTCCTCAACCTGCTCAGGCCACGCCTTCTTTCTTCCACCAATTTTGATTTTATTTTTTTTGCAATCTTCTCTGTGAAAAATCTTCTAGCCAATGTCTCCATTGAATTGTAGCATTTCCTCTCCTTCCGATATTTTGTGTTTGGGTTCAGTTTCCTTAACACCTCATAGACAAAGACTGGTCTAGCCAAGCAGAGAGTATTGAAATACTCACTGAAATTATTCTGAAACAGTGTCCCTGAAAGCAAAATTCTCAAATCCGTCTTCACTTTCATTAGAGCTTTTCTTAACCTTGATTTAGTACTCCTTGGGTTGTGGCCTTCATCAAGAACAAGAATTCCTGGGCTTCGTTTCAAGATTCTACCAATATACCTCCTGTGTTCGTACTTTGATCCATCTCGTGTCAATGTTAGAAAGGAGGTGTATCCCATGAGCAAAATACTTGGGTGTTCATGCCATTTTTGAATTTTCTCTAGGCAGTCCATAACATGCTGATCAAATAGGTTGGGTCTGCGATCACCCACAGGCTCTTCCACTTCATGATTAAGAATCCCGTGCCTGAAGTTTGCCCGAACATGGATTTGGTAAACTGGAAATGATACATCCCACTTCTTCATTTCTTTGTACCAGGTGTATAGAGTGGTCTTTGGAGCAAGGATTAATGGTCGTTTTCCAGGGAACATTTTCAAGTAGCTTTCGAGGAATGCAATTATAACCAGAGTTTTTCCAGCTCCTGGAGAGTGTGAGATTACACAACCACCTGTTCTTTTGGAACATTGTTCCATCTCAGCAGGTATCAAAGACCCGACAATGTTCTTCCATAGAAATTCAAAAGCTTTCTTTTGGTGGGAGTGTAACTTCATTCTCAATTCTGGTATCATGGCCCAAACATTGTCACTCCTTTTTGATAATGGTATTTCCTCTGAAGAACCAGGATTGCCAAAAATATCTTGACCCTCATGTCCAGCAGTGGCCCACCTCAATTCTTCATCATGAAGATACTTCTTTGCAATCCAACCTGTATTTTGAAACTGCAAAGAGCAATGAAACATTAGCAAACACAAATCAACTATATATTTCAAGGAAGCCTCTAAGTAGCAGCCCCATTGGGTGGTCATCCGGCTAGAGCAGGATGGAACTCTTTGATGTTCCCAACCTAGATCTTCGGCAAAAAATGACAACTTTTTTTTTTCTTTTTACACCCTAATGCAACTTCTTTTTCAACTGTCCAAAAGTACAGGAATAACACCTGAAAAGGAAAAGCTTCTATAATTCAATCTCGTTGTCTTTTAGCCAGATCTTTTAGCGGGGATCAATTCTACCTTCCCCACATGTGCGCCAGCACTGCTTGGAATGAATGTTGGTACATCATATAAGAAAGGTCTCCATGGTCTACCCTGTGGCACCTTAAATTACTAGTAGAAGGAAATACTTCTGCTTGAGTTGCTAACTCGACTTACAAATGGCAGTGAAACATCTCTTATTTCAGTGCTCACAAAGCTGCATAATTTGCATACAAGTCCAACTTCTTCATCCATCTTAAATTCATGGTGGCACGAATGGCCATAATCTTTGCTTGACTTCTTGGCAACCTCATCACAGGTATCCAGCCTTGATCCCTGAAAATTGTTCAATCATAATGAATCAGATGAAACATATAGAATTGAGGTAAACTTGCTTGAATTCAGGTTCAAGACATCATATTTAAATTTCAGTTTTTTTCCTTAGGAAATCTAAAACTGGACACTACATGCCCTAACCCCCTCCCACTCCCAACTTAACTGCATGCCCTTCTGCATATAAAGCCTTCTTGAGCTGACATAAAATTTGCATTTAGGAAAGAAAAGTGCATTCTGACTGAGATGAAATAAAATTACGTGGGAGAGTAAACTGAAAGATGGAGAAAAGATAAAATCCTTGCTTCTGTGCACCCACGGATAATTTTATTTATTTTGGGAGGGATGTGTAGCAGAAGGAGCCTCCAAGTTAATAAATCTGATATCCTTTGGAAATGGAATTGCAGACGTTTGAAGAGAATAAACAGAATGTATCAGTACCGTTAGTTGGAAAATTCTCTCAAAACAAAGAGTGAGCACTATAAATGTCACTTCAATAAATTTCTAGGACACAGGTTGGTTAATAAAATGTTGTATACAGTTTATAATGTCAAAATTGCAAAACAAGTACCATGTTAGATTTGGTCACGGAGAATATGTCAACTCGGAAATTTTTACATGATTAAAAGAAAAGAACAAGTAAAATTATTAAGAAGGTACTAATACAATCTAATACTCTTATGTTTGCCACCTAAAAGATGACTAACTAATGCAGAACACGGAGGTCATATAATGTCTGAAAGATAAGTGAGAAAGAAGTGGGTTATTGAACCTCATAATGTTATATAAGATTCCATGCAAATGTTTAGTTGCTAATCATGTACGAGGCACTTACAAAAGAACAGAGTAGATGTCAGTACTAATCAACCAACTGTTACATGGGAATGAGCTTGTAGCTCAGTGGTGGCAGCCTTTGGTGTAAGACCAAGTAGGTCTTATGGTTGACTCTCCATTCCTTACCACCTATATCTATATATATCCCTCCTCCCCACCCCCTGCCTATGGGCCACCAGCCAGCTGGTTAGGTTATCCAAAGACCAAAAGAAAAAACCGAGTATTACATCAACCACGAAAGCAACAATTCAAAATATTTTAGAAGATATGAACCTGACTGTCTCCAATAAAATTAACTGTTGCCATTGAAAACTCCATTTCTTTCCACAAAAGTTCAAGCTCTGAGTTTTCTGTCTGATCATTAAGAACAGGTGTGCATTTGTCACGCCATCTTTGGTTTGAACAATTCATTCCCCGCATTGCTTCCCACTGAGCAGCAGCATGTGGGTGTTCTCTCTTGATCTCAGACTCTATGTTCTTCATAAACCTGTCTATCATTTTCTTGTACTCACTTGTACTTAAGAAGGCATTTCTCCTAGTTCTTGTTTCACCAGACCTATCTCTTTTTGAGCAGAATAGGTTACTTACTCTTCTTAGATGCTTCTTATTTGAACCTTTCACCTTCCATGTTACTTCCATTTTTCTGCATCTTTTTTCTTGCATTTCCTCGAATCTTTTCCGCAATAGAGTTTTTTCTCCCATTACAGATGATCCATGCCTATGACTATGCTCAGAAAAAACCCAAGAAACCATTTTTTGGGGGTTTCCAATAATCTGAATTGGGGGATAATCCTGTGGATGCAACAGAGAAACACTTTCAGATGTAAGAGGAATATCGGAGGAAACTCTTGGGGTGGAAACAGTACAGTTGCTGATGGGAGACTTCAATTTTCTCTTGTTTTTCCGTGATGCGTAAACTGGGAATGAAAAGTGTGAATCTCCTGAAAACAAGCCGTTGTCTGCTTTGGGTCTACCATAAGGAGCAGCAGTACCTCCATCCATCTCATGATTCTCAAGAAGCAATATTTTATTTTTCATTCTAGTATCTGCACCTGACATAAAGTCTCTTGATTTGACGTTGCTTTGATTCACTGGGGACTTCTTCCTGTAGTAAACCTCACTATCTTCAACCATATTTTCACACATACTATATTCAACAAAATTTTCACCTGCACTATCTTCTATCATATTTTCACCATTGCAATCTTCAATTATCATTTCACCACCAATAGACCGTCTGAAAGACTCACTATGCATCAAATGGACATTATCTGCCTGATGCAATATTATGGACAATGTTCTGTTCTCTTTCCATCCGTTTATCTTGTCTTCCTCTGTCTCAACAATAGAAGGCTTTGGTTTTGAAAACCCTCTGTAACTTACAAAACGCTCAGGTTGAACATTTCTGCGTTTGGAACGCCGCAACTCCATGGGATCATAAAGCTGCAATGAGTCATCTTCCTGCAGATCATGAACAGGACAAGCCTCAATGGAACTACCTGAAACAAATGTATCTACAGGAATAAAAGTCCTGGTAAATGGTCTAATAATTCCATTGTCCATTTGGAAATTTATGGCTACATTGTTGGCAGTATCTGAAGAACACACATCATGATCATCACCATACAAAATTTGATAGACAATCTTGCTCTGCACTGATCTTAAATCAAATTTTAGTCCCTTCCAAATGGAGGTAACAAGTAGCCATGAAATATCTGAAGAGAATTGACCCCGGAACAATTTAGATTCAACTGCAGAAGGGCAGTCCTGAGAATAGCTCCATCGGTGATACCCATCTTCACAAGGTTTTCTCTGCAGTCGTTGTATT
This sequence comes from Macadamia integrifolia, assembly GCF_013358625.1. NCBI lineage: Eukaryota > Viridiplantae > Streptophyta > Magnoliopsida > Proteales > Proteaceae > Macadamia > Macadamia integrifolia. The sequence continues at coordinate 10,549 of NC_056560.1, read as the reverse complement.
ATTGCAATATCATCAATTCCCACATCCCTGATCCCCTTACAAAGTTTTCCATTCCGACGATGTGTTGTATGGAAGGTTACATTAAACCGGCAGGTGCATTGTGGTTCATGTGGCCTCCTCTCAATTGAATTTATTCTAGCATCAATCCGGACCTACACAGGGAAAAGATCTGTAGTAGGCAAGCTTGAAAAATGAAAATGAGCGCTGGCAAGATAAACCAATATTCTGCAGAATGAATCTGACAACCAAGCAGACAGTATAGAAAAAATTATCATATGTCCGTATTCAAAATGGGTGGTGTGACGAATATCTTGGGAAATTACCTTTCTGTTTCACTTGGTTGCTAAAACGTGTTACACTTTTATTCTACTTGCAAGCATGACATTGTTCATTATTCAATTTGGTTCACAGCAGTTTTGTATTTTTAAAGTTTCACTAAGAAAAAAATCTTGTGATGTCCTCTAAATACCAATCCATCAACAATGGATGCACATTTTTTTTACTAAAAGTAATCAAATAAACTAAGTTGCATTAAGGCTTATATTATTTCACCTATTTTATATGGGTACAGGATTGGAATTCCACAAAAAATATGATTCAGGGACTTGGTCTTATATACTTATTTTTTCAAAAAATTTCAAAATTATTTTTATATCATGTGAATAGTTCTATAAATATTGCTTAAGGGATCAAAATAGTTGTTGTCTTTGTGTGTATTTCTCCCCCTCCACGTGAAAAATTAGCACTCCCTTGCTAATAGAGAGCCAATTGTGGCTTTTGCTGGTAGAGGGACTTATTTTTCAGTGCTTCACATGTACTCTATTTCTAGAGGGATTTCTATTTGCATTGAGAGAGGCATCAGATTCTAAAGTAGGGGACCCCTGGCGAGTGCAAATATTGAAGAGTAAACTCTTGCATCTTCTATCTCAATTAGAGCGCAAGGAGATTAGACATCTATGGAGGGAGGTGATTAGGCCAGTTGATTATCTAGCTTCTTTGGATATTGGGGTGGGGAAAATTATCTTCCATCCTCGAGACTTCACAGATGAGCTCTCGCAGTTTATAACACAAGACATGGAGCATACAATTTATTTCAGGTGTACTTAATTTGCTGAAAGTTATGAATGTTTTGGAGCTGGTCTTCTGGGATATGCCCCCGTTTGCTAGGGGCTCCTCCCCTCCTCTTAGGCCTGTCTAAGGGAGGGTGTTAGGGGTTACCTTTTCATGTACATTATTTTTATTTCTTTTCCTTTTCTTCTAATATATCATATTTACCTATCAAAGAAAAAAAAAAAAAAAAAAGGGAAGTAATCATAGGAGATAAGAGAGAAGTTACAACACTATTCATTTTTTTTTTTCCGAGGTGGGGTGGGGTTGTTACTATCTCCATTCTCCATAAACATTATTGAACTCAATTTGATATTCAGATATAAGTTTGATAGTTAGTTCCATGTAACCCGGATCCTCTATTGCTTACCTTTTGAGAACAATTGGTAGATATGCTAAATGATGAAGGCTTTTCAAGTACTTTCCAGTTTTGTAACGTGTATGAGAAAATCTTTAAATGCCATTTTTTGTGTGTCATAATACATATCGGAGGTGTATCATATTGTATCGTATCGGAGATACTTTAAACCATGGTCATAATTCGAGTGGCTGGGATATCCTTAACCAATGGAGGATCTCATGTTGTTTTTTGTCCAAAATAATTTGGAGTACCCTAATGTAAAATAAAAAGAACAACAACAGATAAACAAAGAAGACTCTAAGGAATCACTTTGCATGTCATTTAGGAATATACCAGCAGAAACATTTTGACTTTCCTACTAAGAGGAGTGCCAAAATACTTCCCAGGGTTATTGGTGGTCAAAACAACAGTAATGGAACTTGCAAGGGAAGGTAAAGAAACATCAAATCGATTTTGTGATTAAATGATTTCAATATGGAAATGAGAAACTGAATGTGTGATAAAGAAAAGGAAAAAGTGGACCAAGAGTAGAATCTTTTGAGATGTCATTACATGTATGGAACAGTAGCTCCATAGAAAAAATGCAAGAAACTCAACATAAAGAACAATACAGTGAGATCCAATTAAATGGAACAACAACTCAGTGGCCATATATATTCCAAAGCATACAAACTGTTCCTCTTAAGTTAATCAGACCAATACATACCGATTGTGGAAATTTTTTGTCCTTGGTTGGATCTGTCAAAAGTACACATACATCTATCCCAGCCCTCAAGAAACAATCGCAATCAGATAAGATTGCTTTTCGAGATCGTACGCGTACAGTGCCATTATAGACTTCCTCATCCATCTCAAATCCAGGAGTTTCAAAACGCATGGCAACTGTCCCATCCCGAATTCTGATATGCTCTATAGTCCTCCATGAACCATGAGAAAATGCCTCGAAAGCTGTGAGACAATATAATTATAAATAACAATGTTAGGCAATAATAATTTGCTGACAAAGAATTCCTTGTATATAAACAAAGGAATTAATTCTTCAAGAGACTTGAAATTAATATTTGATCTTACGGTTCAGAATATAGTATTCTATACATTACAAAATTTTAATAGCAAAACCCAAAAAAAAAAAAAATGATCAGTCCAAGTTCAGATTGATATCAGACCATTTCAAACTAATGATGATTTAACCTCTTCCAAATTCTGTTAATCTGCTTAACCAAGAAGTGTACTCCTCTCCTCTGGAGTCATTTTAACAGAGTAAGTGTTGACTATGCCAAATAGGGGGAAAAAAAATCAAGTTCATAGCAATCAAAAGTAATGCTTACGGTGTATATCAAATGGATGTCTATTCCGATACAAATGTCTCTTTGCCATGGCTGTTCACTGATCAAGATGGAGCTCTCTAACAAGCCCAATAGTGCAGGAAAACCATACACTTAGTACTGTATCTAGAGACAAATTGACACAAAGAATCATCAGGGATTAGAAACCAGCAACTATGCAAAACCATGAATTAGAAATCCAGAAGAAACCAAATATTATTATACTCATGCATGCAGAGTTACAAGGTATAAACAAGTTGCCGAAGAAGAGCTGATCAACAAAAATTAAGGGTCCTCACTAAATTAGGAAATTTGCCAAAAACTCTATAAATTAGGAAACTTCACATACCTTGCTACCCTTTTCAAAACCATGTTGTTTCCACATCAATATGACAAAAACTAATGTTAGAAGAAGAATTTTTGAGACACGCATGCATTGTTGTTTACCAGGAAAAAGGGAAAGTTTAATTTTATAGGGTAAACAGTTCATGCAAGCTTAAACACTGAAGTAATTTCCTGATTTCCACCCTAGAAGAGCAGAGTACAAGAGAAGACATGAAAGAGAATAGCAGGAATTGAAGTCCTGAAGCTTCACACACAGAAATAAAGAAGGTAAGAAGGAAAGAAACAATGCAATTACCAGACAAGTTTCAGAAAACCCATTAAAGTGCAGAGGCCAAAGAACTCTGCTTTACCCTCCCTGAAGCTGTTCTTGTTGTTGTCTCAATAAAACCTCTCTATCCAAGAGAGACAGAGCTGTCTGCTGTGCGTGGAAAGAAGTAATGTTTTCTTTTTCCCTACATTCTCGGCTTTCGAATATTTCCATCCAATTGTTTTGTTTATTTTATTCTCTGTGTAATTGCTCTCTCGCATAAGCCCAACAGTACTCTGTCAGTACTCAGTAGTGAGTGACTGACGGTGTGAGATGTACCAGCAGATCAATTAAAGCTAAGAAGAAGGGTAGTTTGGTCATATTTTAAAAAAACTGAGATGGTTGGTGATGAACGAAGAGTATCTATTTGCAGCTCAGGGGATAGTGGAGACGTGACCAGAAGGAGGAAAAGGCCAAAATAAGACTGTCCTCGGGGCTCGGGCAGGTCTATCGACGATTACAGCAGTTAGATTGGAATCAACATAGGTCAGATAAATGGGTGGAATTGAATTGAGTTTGAATCTGATGGTTCAGAACTCGATTTTTCATATTGCCTTATAATTTCCTCTTTTGGTAACAATTTGGGTTTTTTTTTTTTTTTTTTTTTTAAGTCATTACTGCATGGATGAAATTACATCAATATCCTTGTCAGTGATGGAAATGGGTAATGTTTGGTGATATTTACAAAAGCTAATGGTTTTGACGAAAGAAAAAAATCATGTCATCGCTAGGCCAGAGCTGGAAAAATATGAGAGAGAGAGAGAGAGAGAGAGAGAGAATTATACAAATCTAAAAAATGGGGATCTTTCAAAGGTCAAGAAGTGTGGTTGTTGGCTTGAAAAAGAATTGTTTTAATTCCTTTGCTTCACACCAGACTTGAGTAATTGTCCATCCATGTATTCTTACATGTTTTAATCCAAGTAAAATATTAAAATTCATTTTACTTCAGTCACCTGACATACAACTAACTCAGGTTCATGTCACTACGATGCATTAGGTTGTATCTTTAGTCCAAAAAATCACATACCGGTCACCTAGCAATACAAACTTTAGTCGTGATTAGGAGTCTGTCAATATCAGAATGTGACAATCAATCACCCAAAAAACCCCTGATAACCCCCTCCTAGTAATCACGTCATCGGAATTACCATCGATCACACTGGACTAGTTTTCACATCTGACAATAATCGCATCGTACCATACAAGGGGCATTTCGGAATGGTTCATTGAACATACCATTGTTTAGTTATCCAACACCTCACCCCTTGTTGGCAATGAATTATGGCATAGGGAATGAGACCCAACCACAATATGCTACATGCCTTCTATAGTGATACAAGTAGTATAATATACGATACCGGAATCACCATCAATCACATTGCATCTATGTCCAAGCCTAACTAACATGTATACAATGTAATATAGGATACGAAGTACCAGAATTACCATCGGCCACACCTCGCACACATTTCCAAGTATGACTATGGTGTACACGGTACTGGAATTACCATCGGCGACACTGCATAACCATAGCCATAGGTAACTCTAATGACACCCAATGCATGATGCAAACATTCACATGGCGCTCACGATACCAGAATCCCCCTCAGCCACACTGAATCCCTTTCACACAATCAAATCAAATATACAAACCAAATTTAATAAAACATGTTATACAATTCAAATATAGCATACATGTGATGTAATTTATAAAACATGATTGCATGGCATACATACAATTCTAAAAGGTCAAAACACTCCAAAAGAAAGTTAGACCACCACTCACCTTGTCTGTTGACCAGGCTAGTGAAATTCCTGAGTTTGGATACCCGAATCAAACCCTGCTAGGTCTCATTGAGTTGTGATTGTCTCTATCCTAGTTACAAGGGTAAACGGATGTTAAAATGTGTCAAAAGTATGCATGGGGTTCCACAGGATTTCCCCCCCAAAAGTGTCAAAATTGAAAATACAACAGAATACAACAAACCCATAAGATGCAAGTCATTGGTTGGAGACTGTGTCCATCCGATGGGGTGAACGGAGGCCAATTTGGACCCCAAAGTCACTCGTGGGCTCCTACTTGTGACCAGCCCCAAAAGTTCAACAACTTCATAGGGCTTCGCCATCTCAGGCCTAATTTCCAAGGATTGTTTCATGGGGATCGTAGGGGGTCTTCTCACCTTTCATCTAAACCTGATTGATCCTATTTCCATCGGGCCATTGGGGAGTTACACTGAATAAATAGCCGAAACCCCAACTTCCCTATTTGGGTCAAAAAGACTTCGGAGCTTGTGTTACTCACTTTGGGCTCGGGAACACATACAAGGGAATGCAATGCACATCACCTTGGCTATCGAAGTCACTAGGAATGAGGCTAAGGACGTGAATTTGAAACCGAAACCATTTATCGAAATCAAAAAACCGTTTAATAAATGGTTCGATTCTGGTTTCAAGTTTCAGGCCAATTAGCTAAACGGGTTGAAACTGAACTGAGCCGTTTAACCCGTTGGTTTCAAACTTAATTAGAACCGTGAAAACCAAACCGTTTAAACCATCAAAACCAATCCGATTAACCCATTTAAAGATTAAATAAAGTGGTTGCAAAATATCATTAGTATCTCATTTGATTCAAAGATTGAATGCTATAAGCTTGCAAGTAATTCTAGAGGTAGCTTGCTCATTGTTTGGAATGCCGATTAAATTAATCTAACGCACTAAGTAGAACGTATATTGATAAAAAATGTAATTTTTGCTTATACTATGGCATATTAAATATATATTTTTCAATATTATAACACATTATTTTGGGGGAGGGGGGAGAAGAAGAAAATCCCTACTATAAGCATTACTTACTGACTTGTTAGATGCGTTTGAGACTTGATAGATGCTTGAGACTATTTTCTATTAAAATATTTTCTTTTGCTTAGTTGTTTTGTTGTTTTAACAAAACATAATGGTTTGCATTTCACATTCTCAAGATTGAATCGTTTATCAATACGGGAATGCTAAGGAGACCTTACAACTTCTTCGATATGGCCTAACATAAAGAAGATGTGGGATTTTATTGCCTCTAAAGAAAGGTGGATTGTTGGTAATGGGAGTAAAATTAGACTTTGGAAAGACAAATGGTTGGAAGATCAACCAATTGAGGACATGATAGGAACAAATGTGTCTTTGTTCCCCAGAGAGAAACCAATGAAAGATTTTATTCAGAACTTCTCTTGGGTTTTACCTCACGTTCACTCAGAGGCATTGAGAGCTAGTCTAAAGTTAGGGCTATACCTATACCGCTATATCAAGTTGATGATAAACGTTGCTGGAATCCCTCATTGTCAGGTACTTTCATGATCAGCTTTGCCTGGGAAGAGATAAGGAAAAAAAGTTCCAAAGTCTCATGGTTCTCTATAGTGTGGAAATCGGGTCTTCTACCTCGTCAATTTCTCTTTGGGTGGAAACTAATATATGGAAAACTGTCAACTAATGATGTGGTCACCACTAAATGTACTTACCCTGTCCTCGATATGTGATCTCTATTACAACTCCTTTGAGTCTCTTCTTCACCTCTTTCTGGAGTGCAACTTTGCAAAGATAATCTGATCAAATTTTACTTCTTTGTTTAACATAGTTAGGGTTCCTCAAACTTCGATCGAGGGTCTAGTAGGATGGTGGAAAAGGAAAAATAAGTATGTTCCCTTGAAGCAGATATGGCTGGCTGGGGTTATATTAATTCCAAAATTTCTTTGGATGCAACAGAATGCTAGAAGATATGAAAATAATAAGAGCTAGTCTAGTCATTCAAAAAATTCTAATATCCATTAAAGGGCTTTTTTCCCATGCTAAAGTGTAGAGGTTTTTTTGGGCGGCTGAGTCAATGGCCAGATATTTGGGTGCGAATTTATATCCCCCAAAAGCCTCCAGAATTCTAAAGATTATTTGGTGTGCTCCTTCAAACACATGGCTGAAGCTTAACATTGACGGGTGCTCTCTTGGAAACCCAAGGCGAGCTGGTGCAGGTGGTGTTATTTGAAATTCAGACACAAGAATTGTGTTCTCCTTTGGAATTCCTTGGCATTGTAAACAATTATGAGATTGTATTTGAAGGGCTAGTGCACAGTATTATGTATGTGAAACAATTGGTTATTCAGAAGCTATGGATTAAAACGGACTTTACGACTGTCACAATGGCAGTCTATAGATATTCCATCCCATGGTCTATATCCCAACTCTGGAGATACCGGTAACCTTACCTTGAAGAAATTCAATGGAAGCTGATTCATTGCTTCAGATAAGTGAACCCAATAATTGATTATTTGGCTAATGGTGCAACGAAAAGTGGTGTCTCGTCGGTTTTTTCATCTCTTCCTAATTCTATTCTAACCGAGATTAGAGCGGATGCAAAGAAAAGAGCCAGATTTCGGTTTCATTGATTTTGTTTTTCTGGTGGAGCAGTGGATCTCTTTCCTGCTGATGCCAAAAGTGGGAAAGTAATCCTAGATTTTCATCCCTTCACATTCTTGTAATGTCTCTAGTGTCACTTAGGCCCCAACTTGTATATTTTTTACCTTTTTCTTCTTGATATAAATGACCTTTCAGTGAAAAAATTAGCACACCAATATGCATAAAGTACACCTGCAATGGTAGTGACATTTTAAATATAAAGATAAAAATAATATTAGAGAGTCCTTATTGCACAAACAAACAAATGAAGGTGATCAACACAAGACTCTCAAGTCTATATTCTTGAATCTCATTCCCCCACGTCTGCCCATGCATGGTCGACGGTGTGTGTTGCCTTACCGATGGAATGAGGTGCTGAAAGAGAGACGAAGCCGGGATCTCCCCAAAAGATAAAAGAAAAGTTTTGGCTCATACTCGTAATTTATTGAGGTTTTCTTTCTTTGGTTATTTTCTATATCGGGCTTGGTAAGAATCAGGCCAAGCTTGGTCGGGCTAGCTCAAGCCGGCTTAGACATGAACCCCTCGTGCCGTTACGTATGGATCAATACCCTTCATGTGATGGGTCTACCTTTTCATCAGATCAGTACTTTCCACTCGATTATTAATATCTTTTTTAACGGTTAAGATTATCTACAATCCTGTGTGAGACTCCCATTCTCTCTCCGGCTCTGAGGCTTCATCGTTATTTCTGATCTCTGCTTCGAAAACCAAACAAAAACCCTAGATAGGTGGTTGAACCCTACTGACGAAACCCTTTCGTCAAAACCGTAATCCCTAATCTTCTCCTGAAGCCGAAGTTCCTCTTCTTTTGTTTCTGCAAATTTTGCAGGTTAAATCCTTTTTTCTGCCGATTACAGTTTGTGGAGCAATCATGGCGGCCTCTTACGACTATGACGATGCGGCCGGGTACGACGACAATGGTGGAGGTCACAGGCAGGAGCAGCAGGGACAGGACCAAGGTTACGACCCTAACTTCGTTCCGGATTCGGTGAAGACCTTTGTGGTTCATCTTTACAGGCACATTAGGGAGAAGAACGTTTATGAGATTCATCAGATGTACGAGGGTTCATTTCAGAAGCTTAGCGATCGGATGTTCAAGGAGAGTCCTTGGCCTTCAGTGGATGCGGTCGCCCCCTACGTCGATAACGACCATGTCTTCTGTTTGTTGTACAGGGAGATGTGGTTTCGGCATCTCTACGCGAGGTTATCGCCCACGCTGAGGCAGAGAATTGATTCCTGGGATAATTACTGTAGTTTGTTCCAGGTTGTGTTGCATGGTGTGGTGAACATGCAGTTGCCGAATCAATGGTTGTGGGATATGGTCGATGAGTTTGTTTATCAGTTCCAGTCTTTTTGCCAGTACCGAGCCAAGATGAAGAGCAAAACTGAGCAGGAGATTACACTTCTTAGGCAGTACGATCAGGTACCAGTCTTTAGTAATTAAATCTTACATGAAGAAAGGGTTTTAGTTTTTGTCTGGATCTGCACTTCTGTAAATCTTCTCTTAAGTAGCATGGGTAATGATACATTGAGTTATTTGTTTGATTGGAAGTTCTAGTTTGGTCATTTGGGTAGATAATTTTCCCTTTATTATGTGGAATTCTTTTTCTGCTTGATGGATGGACCCGATAATATTTCTGGGTTGAGTCTCTTTGCAAGTATGTCAAAAATTCCTTTCCTAACCATTTATGAATTAGTTATTGAAGTGTTATCCATTGTGAGGTTTTTTTTTTTGGACACCACTTATGCTACTTGTTGACTTACTTCTGAGGTACGTCTGTCTACCCTTTCCGTCAATATCTCATTGACATTTTATGGATGGCTTAAAACTCATGTTATTCCAACACTGAATGAGAATCAGTTGTCACTATTTACAGATGGATGCTTTGGGGGCACTTTATATGGTTTCATGTATTATGCTTTGCCAGATTTCTAAAGTTCACGAAGGTCGACTATTATACATTTATAATCCCTTTCCATTGTGATTGGTATTTTTTACAGGCTTGGAATGTGTATGGTGTGCTAAACTATTTGCAAGCCCTCGTGGAGAAATCCATGATCATCCAGATCTTGGAACAGGAGAAAGAAGGGTTGGAGCAGTTCACTGCTACTGATGGTTATGATTACAATGGCGGAAGCAATGTTTTGAAGGTGTTGGGTTATTTCAGCATGGTGGGTTTGCTGCGGGTTCATTGTCTTCTTGGTGATTATCACACTGGTCTCAAGTGTTTGCAACCCATTGACATCAGTCAATCAGGTGTATACACCAGTGTTATTGGAAGCCACATAACTACCATATACCATTATGGGTTTGCCAACCTTATGTTGCGAAGGTATGTCGCCTCTCTCTGATGCACTTACTTGCTTTATGCCCATTTCTTCCTTGAAATTTGGATTTCTCATTCTCTTCATTTATTTTAATAAAAGATGATCATCTTTTGTTTCCCCATGATCTCCTCGTGGTCTAAGTTGTGATGCTCAGTTTTGTTCCTGATTCTATTTTGATATAGTTTTAAGTTTTTTGATATTCAAAAGCTACAAATAGTACCATGTTAAATCATTCTTATTGGGGGGAAAAATTGGAAGAAGAAAATTGTGGGATCATGGAGGATACCGGAGGGGCCTTTATGCTATTAACAATGTCAT